>NC_056729.1:499471840-499549340 GCF_019279795.1 Protopterus annectens | reverse complement strand
ACCATGGTGGAACTACCAATACTGTCTTCAAAATGAGGTATTACTTGGCACACTGACATGCTCCCTTGCAAAGTTATTTACCAAAAATATGAAAAAATTATAAATTTCATAACCTAAGTCCTAACAAAACCGATATATTTACATGTGTACAGCATTCAGAAGCAGTTGTTTTACCGTGTAGACTCATATGATTGTAAATATGCACGTTCTTGGTGTACCAACATACTGCTAAATGGGTACATGTAAAGAGGAAAAGCAAGGTAAGGACCGCCATTCCACTTATGAACCCAGAACAGGCATGGGACAGTGGCAGGCAAGGCCATCTCATCATTCTGATAGCTGTGCTGGCTACCCACTCAGACAGCCGATAGCACTGCAGTCTCAACCTCCTCCTGTGTCAGCAGTCTGCCTTACCTATGCCTTTTCTCTTTACATGTATCCATTCAGCAATGGACCTAAGGGATCAATTTCTGTATTAGTAAGCCCTTCCTGTCATCTAACTCTACACACACCTGATAAAAGCAGACTAAAAAACGAAGTATTGCAGGATGGTCACTGACATATTACTTTGTACGTGGTAGCACTCTCCTAAAACAGTTCTTTTTTAGCATCCTCACCAGCTCCTTACCACCGTTATTTGCCAAACTCAGAGAAATATATTTTACACAACACAGTTCATAAGAGTTTTACTTACCATACTGGTCCCTACTTGGTAATGGGTGTTTTCCATTCTTCTTACAATATTACCAATCCTGCATAGCTCTCCTCACGCCATTGTGGAGGTCAGTCAAGAACAATGCAATGCCCTCCTCTGTTAGGCGAACACCATCCTTTCTGAACAGGTGAACATCATCTGCAGTGATGCTGTCATGACAGACTGTAGATCCACCGACGCTGTGCAACAAGCCATACATAAACCCATTCTGTAAATGTCGGGCCTTGTGCGCTGCCTGTTGTCTGTCTGCTGTTTTCCATATCTGTCGAGGAATTATGTCAGACCACACAAAATGACAACGCGGCCACCACGACTGCAGGTGTTCAAAAATTGCTCTGATTTGAAACCGCAGCCTTCTGAGTGGTTGACTGATGACATCATTCCCTCCAATGTGCAGCACAAGGATGTCGGGCTCAGGGTACATGGAACACTTCTCTTCCAACAACAGCAGTACTCCGCTCCAATGCATACCACTTCTTGCAATCCAGTGTACCTTCACACTAGATGTGGGAAAGCTCACGTTGTACTGATTTTCAGTTATGGAGGCAGGACTGGCAGCCCAGTGAATGTAGGAATGGCCACATACCCATACTGTCATTTGTCGTTCTCTGGTCATGAAGCCATGTCAGTGTCAGAAGGTGGACAAACCTGCACAGGAAAGAAAATGCAGATTACTACTGATGTTTGACAGATATATTGGAAGACTACCTATATATGTATATCATATGCATTACCTGGTTAGCCCATCCAAATCTTCCATCCTAGCCCCAGGGGCAGTATTATTTGCATTAGGTACATAAGTGGTGATGACGCTGCAGAGGTACAGACCTATTCCACAGACACACACACACACACAGGTTTTGCTTTAGCATGTTCTAATACATGGTAGTGTGGAGTGCAGAGGCATTCATTATCTTTCAGTGGAAATACTATATCATTATAATTCAGTCAAAATAGTATAACACTTGGATGTTACTGAGCCCTTCCTCCTACCACCTAATTTCCACCCATGACTGACAAAGCGTGGAAACATCCTCAACTACTGAGTATAATCAGAAGTACAGTAATACAAGCAGAAATGTCAAACTTATCTGGTTCATCCATGTAAGAATTAGTCACAAAAGTAATAATTCCAGTTAGCGCATCTGACTATCACTCTGGATACAATAAGACCCATCAATGCATAAACAAAAAAAATATAATAACCATCACTGAAACCTGAGCTATAGATAACCTATACTTGTTACACCGTATCTGTATTACGATCTTCAGCAGTCTGACCATGTATGCACAAGCACTTCCCTGGTACACAAATTAATTATTTCCCCTACCAACATCTTCATTACTACATGTTATACACATGTCCCTAAATGAAACTTTCACCCAAATGACCCCTTCAGCAAAATGGTCAGATACACACAATCACCAAAATTATATATATGCGTGTGACCAATGTATATATGTGCAAGTACATTATGTACATACATATATATCCCTATGCATGCGCGCGCGCACACACACACACACACACATATATATATATATACAGAAAAAAATGTATATATACAGCCAGAAAAAAAATCAGGGGTTTAGGAGGGTAGGCAATTGATGAAGAATGGGGGGGGGGGGTTGCTTGCAATGACTCCAAGCAGAGAAAAAACACAACCTGGCTTGTGCATTCATCAAAGTGATAGCGACTTGTACTTATGTGAATAACAGTGACAGCAGCTGAGACTTTTCCCAGAACAGTGATAATGACTAACTGCTATATTGTAACTGCACATATTGCTAATGTGATAATGACCTTCCTTTCATTACTGCAAAGGTATGCATGCTGAGACACAGGTGATAATAGGTGCACATAACCTGTTGAGTAGGCATTCATTATATTACATTGTGCAGCTGTTATGTAACACACTCGGTATCATCAGTAAGGAGAAGACCAGAGTCATTCAGTCAAATAGTATAACACTTAGATATTATTGAGCCCTTCCACACATGACTGACACAGCCAGGAATATTGCCCAGAATATATGGTTGCTCCATGCTGGTACTTTTGTGCAATAACATTTATGTCACTGAGACAAACACTGAGTATAATCATAAACAGAAATGACAAAGTCAGAAATATGTAAATAGAAATAGAATAAGACACAGCAGTGAAAAAGGCAGCAATATTGCCCAAAATATCTGGGTGAGCTATGCCAAAAATAATACAAAAATATCTCACGCAGCCTTTCATCCCACCCAAACATGTTGTAGCAGTCTGACCATGTATGCAGAAGCACTTCCCTGATATAGAATGAATTATTTCACCAAGTAACATCTTCATTAGTATGGCCAGGTATCAACATCCACCAAAATGAAACATTCACCCAACTAACCCCTTTGGTAAAATGTTGAGTTATGCATAATCACCAAAATGAAACAATTACCCAAATGACCCTTCAGTAGCATTTCCTAGTATGTGCAATCACCAAAATGAAGCTTTCACCCAAGTGACCCCTTCAATAAAGTTGAAGCACCTGATTGAAATATTTCTCCAAACTACCCATCAGTAACATTGCCCAGCATTACTCAGTAGAGAAGATTGTTTCAGTTTATATTACTCAGGACCGTAGTTAAACTTACTGAGATAGCATAAGCCTCTACATCATCAGATGGATAATAATAAGCTTCGTGGGGTATCTGGTCTTATAACTACATTGAACGAGACTGACAGCACCATGAAGTTAATAGCGTGACAAACTCAAAGGTTAATAACTTGACAAAATCTGAAAAATAAAACAATACCTTACAAAACAACTGAAAGGTCGTTGTCCCACACAAGCAAATTTTACGGCATAAAGATATTCGAAAAAGAGCTTCATAAATACACTGCATAAAATCACAAACACCAAACTCCATTTTGAAATATATTTGCAACACAAACCAGTACTCAAACGTCAAACTGATAATAGGGTTTAAGCAAAACCTTTTGTATTTAATTTTATGAATAAGCACGGATGCTGATTGTAACACTTTTCTATTTTAACCGACTTTGTCAATAATTTGATTAATAAATCTATTATCAGTCCAGAAGTGTTTACGAGAGGTGTTCATAACCTTATTGTAGGCGACTGGAGAGAGTATCTTCTTTCTTCTTCTTTTTTCGGCTTTTCCCAGTGAGGGGTCACAATGGAACTCCGGTCCACTAATGATTGGCAGTAGATTTATATGATGCCGAGGTGCCAGCCCGATGCCCAACCTTCAACGAAGGCATGCCCATTCACGCATGTCTTCTGAATGCCTTCTAGTGTTTTTAATGCCAGCTGCATTGTTTAAAAACTTAGGAAATTCCATGAATGTGAAAACCAATACAGGGATAATGTTCCGCTATATATAGTATTCACTTTGATTATTCTTGAAACTTACCAGATGGGATACTTTCATTCATGGTGTCAGGCAGACAAGTGACTAGAAGGTGAGGAATATTCCATGTGTCTGGTAAAAGAAGTGGTTTAATAAACAGTGTTTGAGATGCAGACCTCTGACAAGGTGGCTGTTAGTATGGGTATTAGAGAAGTGATCTAATAAGAGTCACTAATAAGCAGCAGTGCTGCATTGTGGAGTGTTAATTAGAAGTATGGTTCGGCCCTTCAAGGTAGTCCAGCTGTAGTCCAAGGGCCATTTGTTCTTATTATATAATCTCTCCAGAATCTCAGACTTCCTTTACAGTATCTGTAGCCGGTCTTACTACAAAGTATTAGAACAAGTGGTAGCTGATTGCCTACTAATAGCAGATGAGAGAATTTACTACCTCTTACTCTGAAGGTATAATACCACAAGTAAATATTATATGCAAGAGGCAGAAGTTATTATATTTGTAGTGAGGGTGTTCAGTAGCAGCACTCTTCTTCCTTAAAATGCACAACAATTAATTTAAATATGCCTTTCAGTTAGAAAATGTATCCAGTCACGCTGCTGAGACTAAGGCCACTCTGTTATATTAAACACGCATTTTACAAGCAATGTAAAAGCTATTTCATTTGTATTGGGAACTCAAACATAGTAAAAGTACCAGGACACAGAATTGCACAACTGCAAAACCTTTGTTCAGAATTCCATCCAGCACTGAGACACTGCATATCTGGATATCATCTGAGAGCTCAGTAATATATATGTTAATTCTTTGGCTATGTCCAACAATAAAGCTCAGACTATGAGTTACCAGGAAATGCTGGCACATGAAAGCAGCATACAATCAGTGGGATGTCTCAGTCAAGCATTACTAGTGCACATCCTACTCGTGTCTCATGCATGCCCAGAAACAACCGTGGAAACGTGAAGACATGAAGCTGTAATGACTGCAGTAAGTGCAATGAATACAACATCGCGTCAGTATTATCTTTCAACTTAATTAACAGACTGAAGTCAGTTATCTTATGAGTCGATTTACACAAAAGAGGTAATGTGTACACGTTTTGCAACTGAAACATCTGATATCGCAGCAGCGATTTAACACTCGAGTATGGTCACTTTCTCGCAGGCAGCTAAAAACCGGGAGGAAATTGTCTGTCCTTCGTGGTCTCATCCAAACACAGTGGTGTTAATGCAGTGTCAAAATGCTGTAATAGTAAAACCAAGAAGCAGCAGCTCAGGAAGCCACCCCCCTCTCTAATAAATAGTACTATTGTTTGTTGACAACAATTTACTTTAAGTAAAACCACAAGAAAACTGCTATAAGATAAACAAAAGACTTTGGAGCACTAGTACGAAGCTGTAACAGTATTTAATATTAAGCGCTTTTTGTTGTAAACTAAGCGTTTCAAACGAAAAGCGCTTAATATTAAATACTGTTACAGCTTCGTACTAGTGTCCCAGAGTCTTTTGTTTATTTTATAACAATTTACTTTAGTCAGAGCCTGATAACGACAGCCCCCAGAATAGGCCAGTAGAGAATAAAATAAGGGAGGGTTCTTTAAGCTCCAGGACAAGGATTTAAAGCCACCTGCATCCCTGGGATTTTCGGACACAATACTTGAACTGTTTCTGACTTAATTCTATCTTGACAACAATGTAGTAAATGTTAGATTTGAGGGAAAAAAAATACAGTAAACCCTGTAATGGGGCGGGACAATGGCTGAGCACAGGGAGAATTGTTTTACTGTGGTTACTTGACTTTACAGCCGATTTTCTGTGAAAATTCAAATATAAACATCAGGTAACTCCATACTGAAAAGTAAGTTGAGAAAATACCTGAATAAGTTCAGGTACTTTTTCAACTTTTTTTTATCGGTGGAGATGCAATACGGCTGTAAAGTTAGACGCGCTTGTGGAAGGGACTCGGATGTAACTGCATACAATTACTACCTTCTCACAGCGCGCTCGGATGTAAGCACAGAGGCGCTGTGAGAAGGTACTCTGGGTTAATGAGTGAGACCAGGCTAAATTTCATGATGCCCAGTTTGCAGCAGTCTCGTGCTGTAAGGTTGGGCAAGGTGATTTTTGGTCAGCTGTACTGGCTTTCTTATTTTGTTACATGCTGATGAAAAGAAACTTCAACATAAAGGTAGAAATTGATAAGTATGCATATACACACACATACATACATGCACCTTTCTGCCCACAGACCATATTGAAAAAAGTAATTGGAGAACACCACTGCTTTTGGATCTCATTTGCTCCATTGAGTAAGTTTGGTTATTCATTATAGAAAAGGTAAGGTCATGAAATGTCATACGACCTCAAACTGAGAATCAGGCCTTGACTGGCAAGTGGTGTCCAGTTTATTTGAATGAATAATGAGCTTGCATGCAGGGTCAGAAGTTTGAAATGCATGACTAATTTCTGCTCAGTAGGTATATCACTGGTCAAGCACTTCCACCATATATTGCCAGATTTAAACACTTGAGTGATTTTATCCATCTTTTTATGCCATATGGAACATAACACAGACTTGTTCTACATGTGTACATGTTACCATGCTCTGCACTTTAAATTTCTTGCTTTCTTACTGCACCATTTGTGATTCATTTGGTAGTGGGTACACATATTGGCAGTCTGTGCATGCCTTCTGCCGTGTAAACTATTCTCCTCAACTCTTTCACTCCTTCCCAGACAAAACTGTTTTTGTATGTTATAGGGGGCCCATACTAATACTGGTATGTGTACTACATTGCATGTGTGTCCAGCTTGCATAACACCCACAGTACTACTGGTATGCAGGGGGCCCAGCCTTCCAGTGTTTTGCCTTGACTCTTGTAGCAAGCAGTACTGGACGTATAAGAGAATTTAAGTACCTTTATCTGCACTTTTTTTTTAAAAAATACAGTATTTAATTTGATTTAAACTGTGCTGAAGGAATATTTAACTGAACTGGCAGTTTTAACTTTGCTGTTTATTTGCTAGTAATTACAGGTGTGGGGGTAGCCACATTCTTTGATTTCTTGTCCTTGCCTATTTAAGTGGTACAGTGTGACAAATTTTCTGCTTAAAAACCTCAGCTTTGGCCGGCTAAGAACTTGGTTATATTCAACTGGACGTATAAGAGAATTTAAGTACCTTTATCTGCACTTTTTTTTAAAAAATACAGTATTTAATTTGATTTAAACTGTGTTGAAGGAATATTTAACTGAACTGGCAGTTTTAACTCTGCTCTTCAGTTATTCCCACCCACCCTCCATGTTTTTGTTTTGGTGTTGATCTTAGTGGCCTTGAAACTGCCCGCCCCTCAGCCTGCCTCTGGGCCCATCTCATTTGCTCACTCAACTGAGTGCAGTGAGATCATATTCTGATTTCAGGCACTCCTACTGTGTACAAAGAGAGCATCTGGGAAACGGACAAAAAAAAAAAAATTAAGCTTATTTCCTGCCTTTCCTGTTGAGTGGTATAGACTATTTGTAGGCTTCTGAGCCCCCAAGCCCTTCTGTGTTTGAGGGAAGTCTTCTAGCTTGTTTTTTTCTTATAACTAGCCAGTTTTCTAGTTTCAGTACTCAAATCTGTTTCTTTGATCTCAGCACTTGTTCAGATTAAAAAAAAAAAAATTTCATCTGCTTTTACTGTACTTGTGTTTCTACCTACTTCATTTTACTTTTGCATCATCTTAAAAATACTCTGTTGTATTTATTACTGCTTGGTGTAACTCATTCTAAGCCTTTTGGTTTAAACACTTGGGCTTCAGACCAGTTGTTTTGCACTGAGAGGGTTTGTGGTCTGCACTGTTGTGGCAGAACAGGTAGCTTACATCCTTCTAGGTTGGGAACTGCTGATTGAGGGCTCAGTGTCTGTTATTCTAAAAGTGTATTAATTCTGGTTTAAGCACTTCGGCTTTCAGGCCAGTTATTTTACATTAAGAGGGTTCGTGGTCTGCACTTTTGTGGGAGGAGAGGCTGGACTCTGCCCTTCTGAGCTGAAAATTTCTGGTTAAAGGCTTATAGTGCATGCATATCTGAACTGCTTCTTACTGAAGTTGGTGCGCCTTGTTTGCTGTGGCATAGACTGGATTCGGGCCTGCTGGATCTAGCTTTGTTTGTGTAACTTGAGCACTAATCCAGACATTCTCTAAATTATTCAATTGTGTTTATTACTGCTTGGTTGTAACTTAATTAAAGTGTAGCTATCATTCTAAGTCTTTTGGATTAAGCACTTGGGCTTCAGACCAGTTGTTTTACATTAGGAAGGTTTGTGGCAAGCACTGTGGTGGCAGGACAGGTAGCTTTCATCCTAAGTTGGGAACTGCTGATTGAGAGCCCAGTGTCCAAGTGTATTAGTTTTGGTTTAAGCACTTGGGCTTCAGGCCAGTTATTTTACATTAAGAAGGTTCGTGGTCTGCACTCTTGTGGAAAAAGAGGCTGGACTCTGCCCTTCTGAGCTGGGAATTTCTGGTTAAAGGTTTATAGTGCCTGAATATCTGAACTGTATCTTACTGAAATTGGTACACCTTGTTTGCTGTAGCATAGACTAGATCCAGGCCTGCTGAATCTAGCTTTGTTTATATGCTTGTTGTTTGTTTGCTTATTATTTCCCTGGAACGCTAATTCCACCTAATACGCGGCTTCTCAGTGCTTCTGTGGATCACTAGTGATATCTGCATTGCTTACTGTACTTATTTCCTCGTTTCACTTGAAAGTTACTGTTTGTCATTTTTGCATTTAGTTACTTGTAACACATTGCACTCAAGTTACCTGGCACTTGCTCACTAAAGCAATTATATAAGTCAGTGCTAAAAATTAAAAGCACTACACCCTCACTCCCCACTGGCCCTTGTTTTCAATTATTAAGGAATTCCCATTATTATTCTAGCATGTCCAAAGGTCAGTTGTCAATCTCCTCTCCGGTCCAGCTGGTGAATCTGGGAATCTTGAGACAATGTTATAACTGCCTCATGTACACAGACAACCCTCTCCTCCTCCCACATAACACACATACTTGCGAGAGATGCAGCTATTTAGCCAAACTGGAGGCTGAGCTCTCTCAACTCAGGACTGGCAAGACCAGACAGGAGGAGAAGGCAACTACACACACCACAAAACCAGCCTCACATAATGCTACCACACCACTGAATCAAACACATACACACAAAGACATACTCGGAGGCTCTGAGTAAAAATTTACCTAAACAGCAGAGGCCTCCAAAGCAGACACCCAAACAACTGCTACCTCAAGACACCCCACAAGCAACACATAAACCACAAAATCAGTGTGCAAAGCAGTCACAGCCCTTAAGGTCAAATACAACACCAAACATACTTGTCATAGGTGACTCCATAGTCAGACACACTGACGTCCCACTCACCAGGCTGAACAAGGAGAGGGTCATAGTAAGCTGCCAATCGGGCGCTAGAATCCGCCACATAACACAAGCACTCGGGTCACTCCACGGCAATTACAAATATGACTGTCATTGTCCATGCTGGTGTGAACGACCTGAGATGTACCTCCCTGGACTATATGAAAAGAGACATAGAGGAGCTCTCTGATTATGTAGCCCAGGCAGGTATGACCCTGACCCTGAGCAGTATCCTTCCTTCACCAAGAATGATGCCACAATATAGAGACAAGATGATCAGCTTTAACAATTGGCTTAATGTCTGGTGTCATTCAAAGGGGATCCGGTGTCTGTCTGCCTGGGATGACATGCTTGACAAGCCACGCTGCTTCGCAAGGGACGGCTTGCGCCTGTCACCCCTGGGATTCCGGATATTGGCTAAGGCTCTTGCCACCCCCATAGTGCCATTTTTAGGCAAGGCTCAAATTCTAAACCTACCACCCTAGAAAACAAAAATGGGAAGAAACTGAGGGTAATGCTGCTCAATGCCAGAAGTCTAAATCTCAAAATGCACGCACTCGAGGCCCTTCTCTGTATGGAGAACATCGATGTCTGTGCTGTAACTGAAACCTGGTTCAAGGCTCCTGAGAGCACCCCGGCACTATTAACTTTTACCTCATATCATGCGTTCCGGCCCCAAAACCCGGACCACACCACAAAAGGAGGGGGTGCATCCATATTCATAAAGGATACCTACACCTCCAGGTTGGTGGCAACGCACGAAGCTTCGGAAACCATCCAGGTGCAACTAACCATAGGCAAAACTGCTCTACAAATTGTAGCATGCTACAGGCCACCCTCTCAAACTCAGGAACCCCACACAGCCTTCCTGAAGACACTGGAGGGTATAAATGCATCTCCAAACACCATCATATTGGGTGACTTCAACTACCCGAATATAGACTGGGAACATTACTCAAGCCCTAACTTTCTAGCCCAACGGTTCCTGGAGTTCATAAATTCAAATGCCATGGAACAGCTAGTCACTGTTCCCACGAGAGGAGAAAATATACTAATCTCATTATCACAAACATGGGGACAAAATGCTCCACACCGGAAGTATATCCCTCATTGGTGAGATCTGATCATAAACTAATCTCACTGGAAATCCACATCCCGCCCCACCCCAAACAAAAGACCACAGTGAAGAACTTCTCTAAAGCAAACTTCACACTACTCAAGACAGGTGTGGTATCCTTCAAGGCCCCTGAGCCAGTGGAAACCACAACCCAAGCTGCAGAAGCCCTTACAAATGCCTTCTATGAACACCTCCAGGACTGCATGGATCAGGCAATCCCAAATAAAACCAAGACTCTTTCCACAAAGGGCAAACGTCCAGTCTGGTGGACCCCAGCCATTAACAAACTTTACAATAAGAGGAGAAAGCTATTACATGATAGAACAAAATCCATAAAAGGGAAGTCACCCCTGATCATTATTAGTAAAAAAATACGAGTACTCATAAAATCAACTAAGGCCAATTTTGAGAGAAAAATTGCCATGGATTCAAAGGACAATCATAAGGCCTTTTTCAGCTATGTTAGGAACCTGGGTGGAAACTCCCAGATATGCTCAGAATTAGTCCAAAATGATACAAAAATCACTGAACCCACAGACATTGCCAACATACTGGCAGACAGGTTCAGTGCAAACTTCACCCCCCTCTCCCCCCCTAAAGGAGAGATAACTATCCCAGCGAAGTGTAGCCTCCCAGACATCTCAAATGCGCAAGTGAAAGCTGCTCTCTCTAAAGCTAAAAACACAGCATCAATTGGACTGGATGGTGTCCCCGGCTGTGTGCTACACGAGCTAAATGAGGAATTAAACCCGCACATAAGGCAGCTGTTTAATCTCAGCCTTACCACAGGATACGTGCAAAGGAGTGGCGTACGGCAACTGTGGTCCCACTCCACAAAGGCGGTGCCTCTACGGACCCTGGTAATTACCGCCCCATAAGCTTAACAAGTCTAGTCTGCAAAGCTATGGAGAGGATCATAATGGAGCTCATAAACAAAGATATAGGGGACTTGCAGACATTGGACCCGACTCAGTTTGGCTTCGTCAAGGGCAGATCATGCCTTTTGAACTTGGTCGACTTCTTCGAAACAGTCACCAAGGCCATTGATGAGGGAAAGGCAGTCCATACAGCCTACCTTGACCTTGCAAAGGCTTTCGACACAATACCCCACTCGGGTATTGTAGAAAAACTTACCAGCTTAAATGTAAACCCATATGTCACAAGATGGGTTGCAAACTGGCTTAAGGACAGAACCCACAGGGTTAGAGTTGCTGTAGCTATGTCAGACTCCATTCCGGTCACAAGTGGTGTCCCACAGGGCTCGGTCCTTGCCCCCTATTGTTCGGCATCTACTTCTCAGAAATACAGGCCAACATGGGAGGACTTTGGCTGACAAAGTTTGCAGATGACTGCAAACTGGGCGCCATAGTGGAAAGTGCATCGGACACGGATATCCTTCAGAAGGGACTCACGGAAACAGATAGCTGGTGCCAGAGCCATGGCCTGAAGTTAAACGCCAAAAAATGTATAGTCATACCCTTCGGGAAAAATAAGGTAACCCCAAGCTACCATATAGGTGGCAATCCACTAAGCACAGAAGAGGTCATCAGGGACCTGGGGACCCAGGTTGACAGTGGCCTTTCTTTTGACACTCACGTTGCTAAAGTGGTTAGAAAGACCTTCTACATTGCCCACCTGATCATGAAGGGATTCACATCCAGATCTAGTGAGGTCATTGTTCCCCTGTACTCTTCACTTATCAGACCAATGATAGAGTACAATGCCCCATTCGGGATGTATCTCACCCGACATCTGCAGCAATTGGAGAGACCCCAAAAGTTCCTCACCAAAAGGATAAAGGGACTCCAAAATCTGTCATATGCTGCCAGATTGAAGAAACTCCAGCTCTGTTCAGTCGCATACCGTCTGCTCAGAGGTGACATGTGCCTGACATACAAGGCCATGTCCAACCCGGAATTAATGGACATGCTCCACCTCAAAAAATCCAAATCCACCAAAACCACTAGAGCAAGCGACTTAAACCTAACACGTATATAAATAGGACGTGCTGGAGGGATAGATTTATCACTCAGACTCCCTATGCTGTGGAATAAAATCCCGGTCCATGTGAGGCAGAGCACCTCGCTGGCTCTGTTCAAGAGAAATCTTGACCTGTAGATGGGAGATCGTAGGTTTACCCCGGGAATCATCTCTGTGTCACTGCTGGACAGAGGCACAACAAACTAATGGGTACAGTATTTTTCATATAAGGGGTGTGGCGTAAGCCACAAAACTTTGGGCTAGGCTTATAAATGCCTTAGGGCAGATAGCCTAGTATAAACCTATGAACCTATGAACGTAGATGCGTGGATTTCCTTGTGTGCACCTACAAATCACCTGTTTGGTTCCAGAGTCTGGGTTCAGCTGCAATTGTGTGTGTATGTATACATTTTATGTATATATAATTAACTCATAAATAGCCTAGTATACACCTATGAACCTAACAGCCACTAGGGGCTTTAAAAGCCTAGCCATGCATCCCAAATGTGACACACATTTGATTTATATGGGGTGATTCACTGACTGCTTCTATCCATCAGACACAGGAGCCAGACCAGGGATGAATTTCCAATTAACGCATCTGTAGATCCATGGCTGGGAAGTCTGTTCAGAGAATAGGAATTCTCTAAGGGACATGTCTGTCTCTACAGCATGTTGTTTATGTATATTGCTAGCAAAATTTAGGTGTTTTAATCTAGTAGTTTTGATGCTGTTTGCTTTGTTGACGTGCAAAAGATTCATTAAAACAAGGTCCAGGGGATGCCTTGTATGTCGGGCAAAGATCACCTCTCAGAAGGCTGTATGATAACGTAGTAAAGAGACTGGGCTTTGAGGCAGTCAGCGTAGGGCATTGCATTTACTCACTGTATTGTTTGTGTAAGGAACCCTTGTAGAAGTTCCAGTAGCATGTGTCTGATCAGGTACATACCGAAGGAAGCATTACACTCTATGATGGGCCTGTTAAGAGCAGAGTACAGTGGTATGCTATATCTCTGGACCTTGATGCCATGCCCCTTACTTATAAGTTGAGGAACATGGAAGGGTTTTCATTTTACCTTGCACACATGTTGGTCGAAAGCTAGGTTACTGTCTACATGGGATCTCAGACTTTTATCGATTTTTAAGGGTGTTTTGTTGATGACATCGTTACCTGGGGTGGCAGACTTCGCAGAAGGCACTATTATGCATTTCTTGGTACAGAGTTTTAAGTCATGGCTTTGGCACCAAGAGTTTGTCTGTATTAGATCTTCCTGAAGGGTGTTCTCATCTTTGGGGGATTCAATGACTGCATCCAGTTTTGCATTCATCTGCAGACTTGGTTAGCCAGAAGCCTTTGACATTGGCTTTAACATCTGAGATGTAGATGCCAAAGATGAATGGGACTAGCACAGAGTCCTGAGGGGACTCCACTGATGACCAGCCTCTGTGGAGGTGGCCTCACTGATTCTAACCTCCTGGGTCCTATCAGTGAGCCAACTATCTATCCAGCATGTTGTAAAGGGGTTTATACCTAGTTCTTTAAATTTGTTGACAGTGCCTTAGTGAGTATAGTATGAAATGCCTTAGCCAGGTCTAGGTAAGGCAGTATGCATAGTTTTTTCCCCTCGTCTAGATATATATATTTTATGCATGGTTTGTGTATATTGTGTCATTAGGAACAACAAAGCACAGCACTGAAAATGTCTTTACAAACAAAATCAGCTTAAATTTTCTTCCGTCTGATTCCATGTGAGCACTTTGTCCCTGCCCTGTGTGACACTTATCCCTGACTACCTATGTTGACATATGTACACACTTTTAAGATGGTAATTTTTTTTTTTTTGTCAGTGTATTTCTGCGTTATGTTAAGTTGGTGTCAGATAATGGTAGGATCTTCATCTTCAGCCACTGTTGATGATCAAGTATGAAGTAGCAGAGAAATCATTTCAAGTCAGTTTTCCTAATGTAATGATATAACCTGCTTGAGACTATTTTTAGGAATAAAAGGAAACTATCTGTTAATTATAAATATCTTATTGATGATCATATGTAATTTGAACTGCATTGTTCTTGTGTAATGATGGACTGCTGTATTACATTATGTAAATGCACATTTTTATTGTACTCTGTTTATTCTTTTCTTTCATTAATGCATTAAAGGTTTGTGGAGCAAGTGGAGATTTACTTCTGTGTGAGGGGCAGTGCTTTGGAACTTTTCATTTAAAGTGCGTTGGGTTATCTGAAAAACCGGAGGGTAAATTCATATGTAATGAATGTTCATCAGGTAAGCTAAATGTAAGTTAAGTGTGTCTCTCTTCCCCTTTCCCACTCCATCATTTTTCCATTTAGTCATTAAACTGCATGGCTTGTTTATTCTTTGAGCGTGAAATAGTCTGAACTTTTTACTAGATGGTTTTGTTATGTTACAATCGGATGTCATTTTCATTCCTTATCTGTTTGGTTCGTATCCGATCCTCTGATCCAACTCTGCTGCTGCTTCCAGCTTGTGGAACACTGAAACTGTTGAGCTCCTCCCTTTCCTATAGTGCCCTAGTCACCTAAAGTACCTCAGATCTCATTTGCTGCCTTAGTTTACAGACATGGTCATTTTATGCTCTCGAGTATAGCAATTTTTTTCTTTGAGTTGTAACTTTATAGTTTTATAAGAACTTCCTCTCTTCCATACTTGTGTATTTCTTCAATACTATTGTTGGTGTTCCTCTTCATAGCACTTTTTAGTACACTTTTTTTTAACCATAGTTGATATTTTTCTTCTGTAATTGTCCTTTAAAACAAATGTTTATTATTAATCATTTATCTTTTTTCTTAAATAATGTGTAAGAAACCTTCAGGCTTCAAGAAGTATGTGGCATGCAGCTGTAAAATTCCATTGTCTGATGGACATTGAAAGTGTGTATTTTTTTTTTTGGCCCAGCTCACCTTGAATCCAGTTGTGATATTTGTAAGGCTTTCAATCCTAGAGTCTTACTTGATGGAAAAAGCAAGCTAATTTTAAGAGGTTTGCTCCCTTCTAAATCTGCTTTGACATCCTCTGGGGTTCAACCCCCCCCCCCAAAATAAAAAAAAAATCCCCTTGTATCCAGTCGCAGCACCTGGTCCCAGATCCTGTTTCTTTGCTCCCTTCCCCTTTTTTGGAATATACACAGACACAATTCCAGACCATCTTCTGTAGTATTCTCTACAGTCTTCCAAAAGTCTGACCTAAGCCAGTGTGGACAGAATGAAGAAGAAATTCCTCTTATTATAGGATCATAGGAGATTACTAGGCTAATGGCACTGGGGCCCTTACAAGCCTAGCCAAGACTTTATCCCCCGAAAAGAAACCACAATCAGCACCTGTTGCCCCTGTCTATGAGAGACACAAGTGGAACCCTTGGGATAAATCTATTTTTGCCCATCCACTCAAGGTTGCGCTTAAAGACCGTCAGCGACTTACTTTGCTTGACGTGTATGGGAGTCTATTCCAGAGACTGGGCAGCCTCTGGGAGACCAACCTGTCTCTCCAGCAGGTTTTGTTAATGTCTCATTAAATTTTAGACTTTTGATCGGGTACTGTGAGTTAGATTTACTGATATGGATAATCTGTAGTAGAGCAGGGTCTGAGATTGCCTTGTAGGCGAGAGACAGGTCACCACTTAGCAATCTGTACGATACAGAGTAGAGTGATAATGATTTGAGCCTGTCCACATAAGACAGGTGTTGGAGGCCATTGATTCTCTTTGTGAGGTATTTCTGTGACCTTTCCAGTTGGTGCAGGTGTTTTGGAGAGTTACATACCAAACTGGGCATTTTACTCAATTATTGGCCTAATGAGGGAGGAGTACAGAGAGGTAATAACCTCCTTTTTTCTGGATGCAATCCCTTTACTTATGAGATGAACCAAGTAAAAGGCTTTTCTGACCACTGCCGCTACATGATGGTCAAATGTGAGATTGTTGCCAACTTGTGTACCCAAGTCTCTCACCAGAAGTTGTGTGCTTAGGGGGTTGCTGCTAATTTGGTAATCAGTAGGGGTCGTGTTTTTGCGGAATGGTATGATACATTTATTTGCATTTAACTTAAGGCTGTGACTTTGGCACCAGTCATTTGTTGCTGCGAGACCCTCTTGAAGTATGTTAACATCATTTGGGTAGTCAGTGACAGCACCCAACATAGTCATCTGCAAACTTGGTCAGCCGCAGGCCTTTTGTCTTTGCCTAGATCTCTGAGAAGTAGATGCCAAACAATAGGGGTCCCAGGACAGATCCCTGGGGGACACCGCTAATGACTGTCTGATATCGGAGGTAGTGGCACCTGTTTTGACCTTGTAGGTCCCATCAGTGAGCCAATTGGCCACCCACCTGATGAGATAGTGATTTAAACCAAGTTCTGTTAGCTTTTTGACGATGCCCAAGTTGGGGGGGTTGTATCAAAGGCTTTGGCCAAGTCAAGGTAAGCTGTGTGTGCTGACTTTTCCTCATCCACTGACTTAGTGACAGTCTCAAAAAAGTCAGCCAGGTTCAACAGGCTAGATCTGCCCCTGACTAATCTGAACTGGGTGGGTCAAGTGCTTGGAGATTGCCTATGTCCTTGTTTGAGGTCCATAATCGCTCCATGGCCTTTCAGATCAGACTTGTCAAGTTAATTGGGCGTTAGTTACCAGGGTCAGTATTGGCACCACCTTTGTGCAAAGGGATGACAATGTAATTTCTCCACTCTGCTGGAATGAAGCCTGTACTTAGGCTGTGGTTGAATAGGCTACTCAATGGTGATGCTAGTTCTTGATGGAGATATTGCAGAATACAGTCCTGGGATACTATCGGGTCCCATGGAAGCTGTGTTCTTTGCCTTGCATAGAGCCTTTAACACTTGATCTGCAGAGATGTGAGGTGCGGGGGAAGTATCGGGGTTGTTGAATGGGCCTTTAGGGGTGGAGAGGGGAGTGAAGTTTGCGCTGAACCTAAGTCAACAGGATCAGTGTAAGTGACACCATTAAGAACTAATTCAGAACAAACTGGGCTTTGCCATGGAGGTTTCTGAAGTAACTGAAAAAGGCTTTGTGGTCAGCCTTTGTTTCTGAGGCTAGTTTTCACTAGTGACCTAATTTACTTGTTGAGATTTTCCAATTGGGAATTTGTGCCTTTTTACCCTTGATAACCGTTTCTTCCTTTTGTTGTAAAGCCTGTTGATAGAGGATGTCCACCACATAGGTTTGTGTTTCCTTGAACAAGTTTTAGTTCTTTTGGGTATGTCTGAGTCCATGCAGTAGTACAGGTGCTTGTATACTGCACTGGCATATACTGTTCAGCATATTTGTCTGCATCCTCTCAGGGGGCTGGTAGTGTGAAGCTCCTGATAACCCTCCCTTAGAAGGTTGTAGTTTTTGAAAAGTTTTTTAGCCTGGTTATGGCTTGTGGGGGGGACACTTCGAATGAGACAGAACAATGGTCTGATCCCACCAGCAAAGAACATAGTATGGGGATGATGCAGCAGTCACCCATGTTGGTGAGAACCAAGTCTAGAATGCTATCGTCTTGATGCAGATTCAAATGGGGATACTTCTGGCTCAATCCCATGGAGTCTGGAGACCCGTTTCATTACTACTCCACTGTTATTGGCTCCTTCTCAGATCCGACCATTGGTTTTGGAGTTGTTGGATCCATGAATTCTGGATTCGTCCATGTCAGAGCTGAAGATACTGGTATCTTTTGACTCTTGTGGCTTTTCTGAGTTGCCTGAGACGGAGCACTTCATAGCAGGGCGACTCTCATGGTACCATATCCTAGGCGTCTGAGTGAACTCCGAAGCTGTCGGGACCATCACCGCCCCTTGTTGCTTTGGCACTAGATAACTTGGCTCCGATCCCTCAAGTAGTCTGCTTCAAGGTGGAGGCAGCATGTGGTCCATAAGCATATCTTATCAGAGCTGTCAGTCTCCTGTCTGAGGCATTCTGAGTTCGAGGTAGTGGAGGGTGCTTTCTCTGTTCCAGGAGTCCAGACTTCTCTCTGCTCTTTGGCACCAACTACCCAACTCCATTTGACTCAGCGTTGAGAGTCTCAACCAGCTGTGCCACTGGGACAAGCCAGCCCAAACTAGTCACCAAAACACCCAGCAGGGTATGTTAATCTCTTCTGACACTTCTCCATGGCATCCTACTGAAGAAGTTCCCAGGAAGAGAAAGTGTAAAAGGAGGCACTTGGACTCTCCAGAAGAGTCTGTCACAGAAAATACCGACTTTGAGGGTTAAGGGTCCCCAAGATCACCACCCAACGACATCTCTTTTGAAGACATCCTAGAACTCCTATAGCAAAGGGGTGGTTGGCCCCCATCAACCCTTCCCAAGAAGTCTGTACTCCTGGAGCCCTTTGGAGCTGGCCTGTTTCCCTCCTGGGTGACTCAACCCGCCGATGAGCTCATTGATTTGGTCTTGGGAGTCTAGGGTGCTGGACAGGTTTGGGAAGCTTGTCTGTGCTTTGGCAACCTTAGCCTTTCGGTCACTGAATTATTTGGCACACTTCACGAGACTTCAGAGGGATTTGCCATATCCCTCACTGGAATCATATCCACTGAGGTAGAGAACACTGTTGCCTCACAGTAGGCTACCCTTCATTCCATTTCAAACTTGTCCATAAGGCTCGTCTCATATGCAGCTGAAGGTACCTCACGGGTGACTCTTTTGGGCATTTCTATCAGACATGCCTGGATCACTTGTATGGCTTTGCGGAACCCTTCAGATCTTCCTTCATCAGTGCCCCTTTTGACGGAAGTTCCTTATTTGGCCACCAAAGTAAAAGACAAACTCTGAGGTGTGAGCAGGAAGGAGAGAAGCTGTAGGGCGTACATTTTTCAACCCCTCAGAGGACCTTTCTCAAGGAACCAACGAGGAGCATGGAAAATCTGGTTGAAAAAGATCCACTTGGAGACAGTTCCCCCCAGGGGCAGAGTGGGGAACTCTAATGGAAGATGCCATCCCTGTAGCAGAGGTGGTCCATGTAACCCAAGATCCAGAGATGCCTTCTCTCACAGGTCTTGTCAATACTCCTGAAAGGAGGCCCAACTGGCCATCTCTGGAGTCATTCAGGAATTGTTTATCCCTGCCCCAGAGAGCTTGGCAAGAGATTACAAAAGATTCGTGGGTGTGGAGGATTATATCCAGAGGTTATAGAATACTCTTTTCCCTTCCGCCCCGACTAGTTATAAATAAAATCCCTGATGTTTCATCCAGTCAGAGGAAGGCAGCAGCAACAAATGTAAAAAATAGCTGCTAGAATGAAGTCATCCAAGAGTTCCCCCCAATACAAAAAGTCTGGAACCTAATCAAGATTCTTTTTAGTGGGAAAGAAAAGAAAGGTTATTGGAGACAAATTTGGGATATCAGCACTCTGTTCAGTACACAGTTAGGGGATGGTCAATGTTCAGTCCATTCTGCCTTTTCTATGCAAGGACAGCTGAATGTGCTCGATAGATCTTCAGGATGCACACTATCGCATCAAAATGAACAGATGATCCAAGAGATTTCTACGCTTCCAGCTGGTAGCCAGTCATTACCAATTCAGAGCTCTACCCTTTGGTCTCAGGGTGTTTACCTAGTGTATGGCAGTAGTAGCTCACTTGAGACTGCAGGGATTCAGGGTGTTTCCATAGCTGGACATAGTAGCTCATAACTGCTCCGACCAGGCATCATCTGATTCTAGCTGAAGACTGTATAGTCCAGTTATCCCCTCCCTTGGTGATTTCAGTCGGTCTCAACAAATCACATCTCAAACCAACCAGATTTTGAAATTCATCGGTGCCTCACTCAATACAGTTAGTCAAACAGCTTCTCTCCCTCTGTCCAGAGTTCAGTCTATTCAGTTCCAGGTCAAAAAGATCATTCAGATTTCTTCTATTTCTTCTATTTCAGCTCCACTGATCCTCCAAGTTTCGAGTTCCATGTCAGCAGCAATCATTCTAGTACTGTTGGCAAGGAACCATATCAGAGTTCTTCAGTGGACACTCGCAACTCAATGGTCCATTCTCCATAAGCAGTTATCCAGTCAGATCAAAATAGCACAGACTTGCAAAAATTATCGCCTGGTGGATACACTTTTCTTAAGTACAAAAAGGTCATTGCTTTGTTCTTCCCCAGCTCAAGGCCATAGTGACCATGGATGCCTCCCAGATCGGGTGGGGGGCACTTCTTGGGGAAGGACAATCCAAGGGACATGCTCCCCTGAAAAGTCCAACAAGTATAAATGCTGGAGAAGTGAGAGCTATCCTCCTAGCATTGCAGACCTTTCAAGACCCCTACCAGGACAGATGCAATTCAGACTGACAATGTCAGTGGTCTGGAACATCAGTAAACAAGGGGGAACCAAATCTTACCCCCTTAGTTGAGAAGCTGAGTGTGTGTGGCAATGGGTCATCTCATCCAGTCAGTTTCTGATAGCAACACACATTCAGGGGAAATCCAGCAGGATTGCACACAAGTTAAGCAGGTCCAATCTAATGCCTCACAAGTGGTCCGTCAATATGAAGGTTGCGGAAAGGATTTTCCAATGATGGGAACAGCCATGCTACAATCTCTTTGCATCTCCCCTCATGTGCAGCAGATTCTTTGCTGTGATCCCTGCTATGGTGGAGCCACCGAAGAATGTTTTACTTCATGATTGGCCCCGTTGGTCCCCTTTATGCTTACTCCCCCCCCCCCCCAGTTATCCTTATCCCCCAATCTCTTCAGAGCATCTCAGTTGAGGATCACAGTTATCCTCATTGCCCTTTACCGGCCTTATCAGATTTGGTTTCCCCTTCTTTGGCCTCCTTTCCCTTTGGCCTCCTTTCCTTTATCATTCCTGGATCCATTTCCATTCCTACTGTCTCACCTGACAAACATGATTCATCTGGACATTCCAAGGCTAAAATTGACTGCATGGTTTCTCTAGATGTCCTTCATGGATGCATCTGCAGTCATAACAACTGGGTTGTCCTGTCGTCAGGCAGCCCTTCAGTCGGCCGGATTCCAAAGTCCGGGTCCGGCTTCGGCTGATGTCGCACTTCACCCGACGTCATCTCTGTTGGCCTTCGGGTATAAAGGCATCAGCCGACGCCATTTTCCTCAGTCTTTCTTGCCGTGGCCAAGCAGAAGCTGTTCGCAAGTGCCGGTCGGTCGGATCCAGAGATTACTTCTACCGAATACTACTTCGAAGACTTCTAAAGCTAAGTACCCCGTTGGGGACTCTTTCTTGCCTCAGCCGATGTCAGAAAAAGTTAATTGTTTAACCTGTGGGAAACAAATACCTCATAAAGATTTCCACTCTTACTGTCTGCCTTGTCTAGGCCCAACCCACGACGTAGCAGCCTGTTCAGCCTGTGCTTCTTTCAACCGACGAACGCTTGGGCGTCGGTCGGAGTTTGCAGAACAGTTTTTCGGTTCTGATTTTGCGTACATTATGCCGTCGGATCTTCCGACTGCACATTCTGCCAAAAAACGCAAAGATAAAGACCGACACTCGCGGTCCACGGTTTCGGCCGAAACCATGCTTAAGCAAACCGCGAGTGTCTCGGTTTCGGCCGAAACCGAGAAAACTGATCAAAGTACAGCTGAATCTATTTCTACAGCTGAGGCCCCTGCTACCACTCTTGAATCGGCCTCAGAAATTTTATCCACTACGGTGGTTGCCACTGACTTATCAGACACCAATCCCTTGGATGTCTCTACCCCAGCACGTGGTGCTGCTAGGCCTCCAGCAGCCATGTCCATTAAGGCCTTCGCCAGGGCTAATGCAGCCAAGACTACTAAAACAGTGCCTGTTAAAACCCCCTCAACCAGGCCCTCTTCTAGTTCTCAAATGCTTACTTTGGCAGAAGATTTAATTTAATTAATTAGAGGATCTCAATCTCACCCAGACAGGGCCTCTCAGCCCCCAGAGAAGAGACCTAGGGCAGAGCCCCCTGAGCCAGTGTCCTCTGATGATTCTGCTGATGAATCAGACATAACTGACCAGCCAGAGGCTCCTTTCTCCAATTTTGAAGATTCTGGTGCTGAAGAATCCATTCCAGCTGCTTCCCCACCAGAAGAATTCTCCTTTGGGGAAACCTTACATGCCATGCGAGAGCAGTTCCAATGGCAGCAACAGGATTTTTCAGACTCCAGAAAAAGACTTAGGACCTTTCTGCACCTTCCACAGCACAGGCCCTTAGCTATACCTCCTGCTCTCTCTGTGGTGGATGATGCTTTCAATGATGTTTGTTCCGCTCCAGATTCTTTACCCCCAGCCCCTGCCAAACCAGACAGATTTTACAGGGTGCCAGATACTCATCACCACCTTTACAAGGCCCCACTTGCAGACCCCGAAACTATATCCCAGGGTCCCAAGGCAGTAGGGAAGCAAGGTCATTAGACAGATGGGGTAAAAAGGTTTACACTTCAGCTACTCTCTCAGCTAGAGCTTTAAACTGTCAGTTTCACATGATACAATACCAAGAGTTTATGCTTGATCAGTTAACTAAAAAACTGACCACTGATGAATCTCTTGATAAGAAATATGTATTAGAAATGGTAAATAACATACAACAGGTTAGTAACCATTCCTTAAAATGTGGCTATGATGCACTGGAGGCTTCATTTAGATCAGCCATGACTGGCACAGTGATAAGAAGGCATGCATGGCTAAAGGAGCAAGCTCTACCGGATCATGTTAAAACTAAGTTGCTAGATGCTCCTATGGATAAGACAAGTTTGTTTGGTGCACCTGCCCAGCAGGTTATGAAGAAAATGGAAGAAAAGGCAAAATCAGTTCAAACGGTTAAAGATTTCTTGCAGGTTCAACCCCCAAGGTTTAGCAGGAACTGGCCTGCCAAAAATTGGTCCTTTCCTGACTCCACAAGATCTCAGAGGGGCAGGAATAGACGTTCCAGAGGCAGAAACCAATCCAGAGGAGGTGCCTACAGAGGACGGCAGTGGCAAGGTAACAACAGAGGCACAGACACAACCACTGCCACTACATCAACTCAACCGCAGTGACTTAATCCTAAATCCGCCTACCAGGGAACAAATAGTAGCTCCTCTAGGCAGAAAGTTAACCTTATTTTCAAAGAACTGGCACCACATAACAAAAGACAAGTGGATTCTACAAACCATAGATCAAGGTTACCGGTTCCACTTCCACACTTTACCGGTCAAAAGAGGAATGCCAAATCTACCTCCAAATCAAAAAACAGAGGCTCTACAACAGATAATGGAGTTAGCAAACATGAGAGCTGTGGAAAAAGTGCCAACAGCAGAGCAAGGAAAGGGGTTCTGCTCCAGACTATTCCTAGTTCCAAGAAAGGAAAAAAGTTGGAGACCAATTCTCGACCTGTCCACCTTAAATACATACATCATTGTCCCAAAATTCAAAATGCTGACCCTACAGCAACTTCTTCCCATGCTGGGCAAGGAGTGTTGGCTGGTAACTCTAGATCTCAAGGAGGCATACCTGCACGTCCCTATTCGACCAATCTGCAGAAGATACCTCAGATTTCTTGCAGGATCAGAGCACTATCAATTCTCAGCATTGCCCTTTGGCTTATCTACTGCCCAGAGTATTCACAAAATGCCTGGCATCAGTAATCGCCCATTGCAGACTACAGGGAATTCAAATTTACCCATACCTGGACGACTGCCTGCTACAAGGGGACAACAAAAGCAAGCTGACGACAGATTTACAAAGGGTCATTTACTTGCTACAAGCACTGGGATACACAGTCAATTTACAAAGGTCAAGGCTGATACCATCCCAAACAAGGACATTCTTGGGAGCGGAATTGGACACAGTAAGACAAATGGCATTCCTAACTACAGAAAAACAAAAAGAACTCCCTCTTTACTTCCTGGCCCTAACAAAACTGAACAAGTTAACAGCAAGAAAGGTACTGCAGGCCTTGGGCTTCATGGCATCACGCATAATCTTGGTTCCATTTGCCAGACTACATATGAGAAAACTACAGTGGTACCTAAAGAATTTATGGTCCCAGCACAGACACAGCCTAGAAACAGAAATCCCACTAATTCCATGCTTAAAACAGGAGTTCCTATGGTGGGCTCAGGCATGCCAGTCAAACCCAGGCCTGCCCTTTCGCAGATGTCAAGCAAGCCAGACCATCACAACAGACGCTTCAGACCTAGGATGGGGGGCCCACATGCTGGACAAATGCGTGCAAGGATTGTGGACACAGGATCAACTTCACCTGCACATCAACCTAAAAGAAATGCTGGCAGTAAAACTGGCAATCCAAAAGTTCAGACCATTTCTCAGAGGGCCAGTTGATGATAAGGACAGACAACACCACAGTCATGTGGTACATCAACAAACAGGGAGGCACTCATTCATACCCCCTATGCAGAATGACTTTGGAACTGTGGACCCTGGCACTCAGATACAACATCCAGTTACAGGCAATATTTGTACCAGGAAAAGAAAATACTCTAGCAGACATATTAAGCAGAACCACATCGGATGCCCACGAATGGCAGCTGCACCGGACATCTTCAAGACCATCTCAAAGAAATGGGGAATGCCTCAGATAGATCTATTCGCATCACCTCTCAATCACCAGCTCAAAAAATTCTGCACAAGGACATTCCACCCACTAGCATGGAAAGTGGATTCGCTCTCCTTCAGCTGGAAAGGCCTAACAGCATATGCATTCCCACCTCTTCCCTTGATACACAAAGTACTACTAAAAATCAAGGAAGAACGTCCAAGGATAATCCTGATAGCTCCAAACTGGCCAAGACAACACTGGTACCCACTGCTGAGGAGCATGTCTCGGAACAATATGTGGCCAATACCCCTGATGCCTTTGATGCTAACTCAGAACAACTACAGCACCATACATCCAAACCTAAAAACGTTACAACTGACTGCATGGAACATCACATAGCAGCAGCTAATCCAGAACTTTCCCAAAGAGTTAAAGACATTATTCTTGAAGCACGCAGACCTTCAACAAGAAGGAACTATGCTGGAAAATGGAAAAGGTTTGTCATTTGGAGTTCTGAAAGAGGAAAAGATGTGTCAAACATAGATATGCCTAACATTCTGGAGTATCTGGCCGAACTTCTTCATTCAGGCCTGTCCTACTCCTCCATCAAGATACATGCATCAGCTATTTCAGCAGAATACAGCTTTGGTCCACCTGTTTTTTCACACCCTTTGCTCAGGCAGTTCCTCAGAGGAATCAAGAATGTAAAACCTCCAAGGAAACCACCATTACCAGCTTGGGACTTAAACTTTGTGCTAGAAAAGTTGACACTATCACCCTTTGAACCAGCAGCAACAGCAGACCTACAGCACCTGTCATGGAAAACTGCTTTCCTACTGGCAATTACTTCAGCAAGGAGGGTTTCCGAACTACAGGCCTTAATGGCAGTGCAACCCTTCCTAATCTTCCACCAAGATAGTGTCCATGAGGACTAATCCTACATTTATGCCTAAGGTGGTATCCAGAGTGTCTTTAAACCAGGCAATCCACCTACCTACCTTCTTTCCCAACCCACAAAACAAAGGGGAAAGAATACTGCATACCTTGGATGTACATAGACAGCTACGCTACTACTTGGACAGAACAAAAAGTAGCAGAAAGACTGACCAACTTTTTGTAGCCTATGCAACAGGAAGGGAAGGAAAAGCTATTTCCAAACAGACAATCTCCAAATGGATAGGAAATTGCATACGATTCTGTTACTCCTTCCATGGAAAACCAATTCCACAGAACATAAGACCTCATTCTACAAGGGCAACAGCCACTACCACAGCCTTCTTACGAGGAGTGGCAACCAAAGACATTATTGAGGCGGCTACTTGGACCTCCGTGCATACATTTGCCAAGCATTATAATTTGCCTCTATATTCCAGATCCCGAGCAGGGTTTGCCACTGCTGTACTGCAAGGGATCCCAAACACACCATAATCTACTTTTATCCTCCTCCCATAGTTGGCTATGGTATTCTACCCAGTTGTTATGACTGCAGATGCATCCATGAAGGACATAGTACAGTTTTGTACCTACCATAAATGTAGATGTCCGAACTGGATAGCATCTGCAGTCAGGATTACCCTCCCTCCTTCCCCTCTGTGGTACTCATAGGGTGTTTACCCTCCTAATAGCTAGCTGGTGGGGGGAGACTTTTATGGTGTATTTGTTGTATATATGTACATACATGCTTATTTTTTGTGTTTACCACTATCTTTTTGGAAACATTGGCATTTATCCAAAATTTTTAGCCTTCAAGAGGGCTACTGGCATCTGGGGCAAGAAACACTGAGGAAAATGGCGTCGGCTGATGCCTTTATACCCGAAGGCCAACAGAGATGACGTCGGGTGAAGTGCGACATCAGCCGAAGCCGGACCCGGACTTTGGAATCCGGCCGACTGAAGGGCTGCCTGACGACAGGACAACCCAGTTGTTATGACTGCAGATGCTATCCAGTTCGGACATCTACATTTATGGTAGGTACAAAACTGTACTTTCTGTTGATCGTTAGCTGCCTTCCTCTCTGTCACATTCTTTTTTCATCCCACAAAGCTTCTAGTAGAAAACTTTACAAAGTAAATGGAGAAGGTTTGTCATTTCGGTACAGCAAAAGAATTTAGATCCCTTTTCAGCTCTGATTCCCGAGTTTCTTGAATTTTTAGTCCAATTTTCAATAAAGGTGCTAGCTCTTCTACTGTAAAAATACAATTAGATGCCATTTCCAGTTTTCATATTTGAGTAAATATGACCGGTCTTTAGCATCCTGTTAACTTTGTAAAACCTTTCTAAAAGTTAATGGAATTCTAAGCAGGAATTTTAAAGATCCCACTCCTCCTTGGGATTTGAACATTGTTTTGCAAGCAGTAACTCATTACGTCTGAGCGAGGCTTCCAGGTGCATTTGCAGTTAACTCCTACTGACGCCTCTAGGCATCAAATATTGGTTGTTCATATTTACATTGATAATTCTAAAACCAAGCCATGTACAAGGTTTTAAAAGATTTCATCTTAAAGCTTACACAATGACAAACTCGACTGCATTAATATTTGACTTCTGTCTAGTGCAGGTAAATAGATATTAACTGTTGTTTTTATGATATTAATTTATATAGATGATATTTTCACATTTTTCTGAATATCTCAACAACCATGCAACACAGACAGAACAACTTCATCTCATATGAAAGCTCTCAGCTAGATGAATAAATTGTTGCTGACAGTACGTGTAACTTGATTGGTTAAAGAGATAGTTTAAGTTGTTTAGAAAATATTACAAGTGTAATAGTGTTTACTGTGACATATAAAATTCAGTTTAATACCTAGAACCTAAAGAATACTACCACTACAAAAATATTTTATTTATTTTATTTTATTTATTTTACATTTGTTGACCGGGTTAGTCCGACTGGAATCAGAGTCCATTTTCAGCGGAGGCCCGGGGAGATAAGCTCCAAACATAATACAAGAATGAAAGCAGTGGAGAATAAAAAACATGGTTATATATATTTACAATGTTGATATAAATGTAGTTGAAAAAGAGGAATTCAGATAAAAAGTACATACAGACAGCAGGCTATACAAATTTCCCTCTCTGAAGTTAGTAGAAGATAACAGTATCTATTAGATAAGTAAGTTACATACATGATGTTGATTTAGCCAAGCTTGTCACAGTGGCATATCCATTTTAATGCCAGATGTTGTTTGAGGGTTTAAATTGGTCTGGGGAGGCGAACATGGTAATGGCACCTGGAAGTTTGTTCCAAGTTCTGCTTACAGAATTTGCAAATAGGGCCATGCCAGCAGCATTGTTAATTCTAGTTGTTTGTAGCTTATTGGATGAGCGGAGCAGTCTTGTGTTATTATGGGGGAGGATATGATTTCTAAGGGCCGGAGTATTATTTGGGTTATATAGGATTTTGTTAGCCAATATCAGCAGGTTATACTTGACAAGATTGGGAAATTCCAACCATCCAGGCTGTTTGAGGTTGATGCAGTGGTAGGTTCTGAAAGGAGAGCCCGTAGCAAACCTGGCGATGTGATTTTAGCAGGTTGTGAGTCTATTCAGTTCAGTTTTACTTGTATTTGCTAGAAGGGGGGAGGCATATAGGAGTTGAAAGTAGGTGCGAGCGAGCAATGCCTATTTTAGCTGTGGGGGTGAGGAAGGATTTAACTCTATAGAGTGAGCCAAGTTTTTTATTGAGGGTTTTGATTGTCTGGCTTACATGGAGGTCGAATTTTAAATTATTGTCTATACTGACACCCAGTAGTTTAATATTGGGGTCAGGGGAAATGACTGGTCCCATCTTTTGCTTGTATGGTGAAAGAGAAGGGTATAGACCTTTGGGTTGGTGGGAATATGAGCATTTTGTTTTTTTTTGGGGGGGGGGTTAAGTAGTAGGCGACGTTTGGATAGCCAGTTTTCTATAACAGTGAATGTAGACTGGGTATACTGCTTTAGATCATCCGGAGATGTGGCTGAGCAGATCGGAGTGGAGTCGTCTGCATATTGGATGCAGCTGATGTTTGGTATGATAGCAGGGAGATCATTAATAAAGATTGAAAACAGTAGTGGTCCTAATATGGAGCCTTGTGGAACTCCAATAGTGTTGGGTAGTAGATTTGAGAGCTTATTTTGCCAGAGGACTGCCTGTTGCCTGTCATTGAGATAGGATTTTAACCAGAGTTTGCAGGGTCCTAATCATAAGTTGATCCACCATGTCAAAAGCCTTGGAAAGATCCAGGAAGAGGACAGACGAAGTGAGGTTGTTGTTTTGGTTATTATTAATGGTGTTAGAGAAGGACAGTAGGGTTGTGGTTGTACTATGATGTGGCCGAAAGCAATGTTGGGTATCAGCCATCAGGTTGTTCTGCAGTATATGTTGCATAAGTTGTTTATACATTTCTCCATAATCTTTGCAAGTGGGGAGAGTATGGCTATGGGCCTGTAATTCAAGTATTCAGTAGAGGGGACCTCCTTTATGTAGTGGAATAAGATGAGATGTTTTCCAGATGTTAGGAATTTTGGCTTCAGATATGGTCCGGTTGATTAGGATAGAGATTGGAAAGGCAATGGCGTCTGCTGTCATTTGTAGATATTCAACTGGGAGTTGGTCAGCAGATAGTGTGGTGGGTTTTAGTTTTTTAATTAGCTTGCCAGTAAAGGAGGTTGATACAGGTTGAAAGCAGAATAAGTTTTGGCTATTAGAGGTATTGGTAGTTTCATCAGGGGAACCTTGAGGTAGTTGGGTGGCAAGAGCTTGAATAGTTTCAGTAAAGATATGCTTAAATCTATCTGCAACATCTTCTGGGGTTTTATTAGTGTTGGCAGCTGGGTTAGGTGTCATTGTTTTACCTGGATACAGTAACTTTTTGATCCAGGCCCAGAATTTTTGAGGATTATTCTGATTAGTCATCTTTAACCTGCAGTAGTATTGCTTTTTGTCCAGTAAGACAAGTCTTTTTGTTTCATTCCGCGCATGCCTATATTTATTATGATCATGGGGATTTTTGGTAGAACGCCAGGTAGCCCATAATTTATTTCTACTGTTAATTTTTGTTCTTGTTTCTTTGTAAAGCCAAGGTACGTTATTACCTTTTGTTCTTTTTAGGCGGGCAGGAGCATGTAGGTCAAGGATTTCAATAAATTTATTTGTTAAAATAGGTTACAGCTTCCTTTAAGGGGAGATGTTTTAGTGGAGTCCAGTTGCAGGATTTAAGTTCCAGTTGAAGTTTGTCAGGATCAAGGTCTCTTTTGCTTCTAACTTTCCTGAACAAGGGTTGTTGTGGGATAGTGGCTTTTTGTTTAACTATATATGTCAGGAGATGATCACTTAGATCATCTGGGAGGGTACCTGCAGTGTACATTTGGGGGTTACTATTTACAAGTATCCAGTCCAGTATACTATCTTTTTGGGAATGTTTGCCTAATCTGGTAGGGGTGACTATGGTTTGAGTGAATGCATGGAGGTTGATATGAATGGATGGGGATTTTGAGGAACAGGAGCCGCAGTCAATGTTAAAGTCTCCCAAGACTAGGGTTTCTTGGGTGTACTGAGAGGGTAGCCAGTGAAGGGTGTCCTCAAGTGTGGCTACATTGTTTCCTGGGGGAATGTACATGCAGATAATGTTGATACTTTTACTTTTGTTAAGATGAAATTTGGTAGCTAATATTTCAGTTATTGATCTGTGGTGGTTGAATTATTTCTGTGGTTACATTCAGTTCAAATTTATAAAGGTTAGCTTGTGCTGAAGGTTTGCCATTTATACTTCATAACCCCTATGGTTCCAGACATATGTACATTTGTTTGAAATATGAGGACATAATTTGATTGTCAAAAGGCATAGGCTCCGCCCATTGGAAGTTACAGTGCAAACTTCCTGAGCTCCATTGGAGTGAATAAATTAACACAGTCTCTGTTTGAACCTTTAGCTATTATGGACCAATCTGTCCTTTTTTCCTAAGATGGTGTCAAAAGCCAATATTAATCAAGTTATCAACCTTACAGTCTTTCCTAATTTCTCAAATAAAGGAGTGTGTAGGTTGCATCTTTTGGATGATCACAGGCAAAGGCAATTACGGTTTTATCTACATAGAGCCAAGAATTTGAGGAAATCCAAACATTGTTTTTCAGAATCAAAATTAGGCAAACCAGTTTCTAAAGTGATTAGCCAAATAGTTAACTGATTTGATTGTATTACGTTTGTTTATGGAAAATTGGGCATGTCTTTACCAAAACCACATTCCACTGGGACTATGGCAGCGTCTTCAGCCCTGTCTAGATCTTCATCGGATGCTATTTGTGCAGCTGCAACTTGGACTTGTCCTTGTACCTTCATTGCGCATTACAAATTGGATTTGGTGTCATGGGGAAGAGCAACCTTTGGCTCAGTGATGATGATCATCGTGTTTCACTGTTGCAGTCATTATTCTTGAGTTATCCTGCTGGCAGGCCACCCTCAGTCGGCCAGAATTCCAAAGTCTAGGTCCGGTGTCTGTTGCTGTCGCCTCTTCCCTGACGTCAGGGCGCCAGGGGTATAAAATATGCAGCCGACGCCATTTTCTTCAGTCTTACTTGCCGCGTGGTGCCCGAAGCAAAAGCAGTTCACAAGTGCCGGTTGGCCGACTCCTGAGATTTTCAAATTCGAATTTCAGAACCGAAGTCTTCATTAAAGCTAAGTACCCCGTTGGGGAAACTTTTTTTCTTGCTCCAGACCCATGTCGGAAAAAGTTAACAATTGTATTTCTTGTGGGAAGCAAATACCTCAAGGATTTTCACTCTTACTGTATTCCTTTCCTAGACCCTGATCACAACGTTGCTAGCTGTCGGTTTTGTGCAAGATTTAACCAACGCACTGTTAAGCATCTGTTTGATTTTGCATTTCATTACTTTGGCCGAATATTTAATTATATAATGCCGTTGGAACAGCTGACAACCGGAGTTTACAAAAAACGCAAGGAAAAGGATAGGCATCCGAGGTCCAAAACCAACGACGAGGCCTCTGCTAAGCCAGTCACCGGTTCTCAGTGAGGTGCTTTCGCAGCCCGTGGCTCCTGCTACCTCAGAGCCATAGGCCGCTTCCAACTCCCACATGGAGCCGACTGGGCCTCTGGGATACTCAAGGTGTTGGACACTCAGAAATCATTCCGTCAGATGGGTCCGGAGCCGCTGAGCAGGCATCGGCTTCTGAGGGTGTCTTCAGACCTACACAACTATATATTAAGCCATCTTCAGCTTCAAAGACTAAAGCAGTTTTAAAGACAAAGAAACAAGTGCAGCATTCTCCTACTCAGACTTTCATGCCTAAAAAACATATGCTCAAAATGGCCGAAGACCTAATTACTTTGATCAGGGGCTCCCATCCCCCTCCTGATAAGAGGCCTAGGCAAGAGACAGACTATTATTCTTCTGATCAGGTTTCTATTTCCTCTGATTCCTCCTCTGAACAGGATTATTCCATGCTTCCCTATGAGGATTCTGATGCTGAAGAATCCATTCCTTCATCCTCTCCTCCTGAGGATTATTCTTTTGGGGAAACCCTACGAGGGAGCATTTCCACTGGGAGAGCCAAGATTATTCTGAATCTAAGAAAAGGCTCAGAGACTTTCTGCTACTTCCTCAGCACAGACCCCTTGCTATTCCACCTGTTCTAGACATTGTAGATGTATTTTCAGAGTCCAGCCTGTCCCCTGACTCTACCCCCTGCACCTGCTAAGCCAGACAGATACTACACGGTCCCGGATTCTCATAAATTCCTATATAAAAACCCCACTGCTGACCCAGAAACTATATCTCAGGGTCCCAAAGGGGTTTAAGCTTCCACTGCAAAAAACCCTGTCCCCTCTGATAGGGATTCTAGAGCTCTAGACAGATGGGGGGAAAAAGTTTACACTTCTGCTACCTTGGCTGTAAGGGCTTTAAATTGTCAGTTTCATATGCTTAAATATCAGCAATATTTAATGTCACTGCTTAAACAGAAATTGTTGACAAATACTGACAGTTCAGAGAGCAAGGAAAATGCAGGATTTATTGCATGCAGCTGAATAAGTGGGAAAGCATACTTTGCAATGTGGTTACGATTCACTGGAGGCCTCTTGCAGGGCCGCTGTTACAGGCTCTATTATTAGAAGGCATGCTTGGTTAAAGAAACAGAATCTGCCTGATCATGTTAAAGCAAAATTATTAGATGCACCATTACAGCATGATACTTTGTTTGGTACTAAAGCAGAAGAGGTGTTAAAAAATGGAGGATAAAGCAAAATCCATGCAGACAGTCAAGGATTTCCTACAGGTACAGCCACCCAGGTTTAGCAGGAACTGGCCTAAAAATTGGTCCTTTCAGTGTCGGACAGACCACAAAGAGGCAGATACAGGCGTCCCAGAGGCAGATCTCAGCCCCAATGCTCAGCCTAAACAATGGGGTGCTCCTACCTCCAAAAGTGGAGAAGACAAATCACAACCTTACAGGAAACAGTCCCAATGACTTTCCTCTACCAGATCCAAGCACTTTTCTTTTGGCAGCCCCCAGGGGGAAAACTAGCACTTTTTTCATCAAATTGGAAAATGGTTACCCAAGACAAATGGGTCCTGAACATAGTGTCCCAAGGCTACAGGTTCCATTTTCACACCCTACCAAGGTCAAAAGGTATGCCAGACCTGCCACACAATCAATGGGCAGAGGCACAAAACAGCCCTTATGGACATGATGGCCATTCAGCAAAGTACCACAAGAAGAGCAGGGGCAAGGATTTTACTCCAGACTTTTCCTAGTGCCCAAAAAGGACAAAACCTGGAGACCAATACTGGACCTGTCTATACTAAATACGTTTCTGGAAGTTCCAAAATTCAAGATGTTGACTCAACAGCAGCTACTGCCCATGCTGGGCAAGAAGGCTTGGCTCATAACTTTGGACCTAAAAGAGGCATACCTGCATGTCCCAATCAGACAGTCTTGCAGAAGATACCTCAGATTCATAGCTGGCTGAATGCACTACCAATTCTCTGCACTGCCCTTTGGCTTATCTACTGCGCCCAGGGTTTTCACAAAATGCCTGGCACCAGTAATTGCGTTTTACAGACAGAGGAATTCAAATATATCCCTACTTGGACTGCCTAATTCAAGCAGAGAACAGAGACATTCTTCTGAAGCATCTGGCGTTTGTAAAGAGATTACTAATTGGCCTAGGGTACACAGGAAATGAAAAGAAATCAAAACTAGTGCCCTCTCAAGTGATAATATTCCTGGGTGCAAGCTTAAATACAACTGCCCAGATGGCTTATCTCACGCCAGACAAACAAAAGCAACTGACTTCTTACTTCAAGAAATTGGCAACAAAAACCCAGTTATCTGCAAGGAAAATCCTGCAGGCCTTGGGTTTCATGGCATCCTGCATTCTACTAATTCCATATGCCAGACTGCATATGAGGAAACTACAGTGGTATCTAAAAAGTGTTTGGACTCGGCATTGCCACAGCCTGGAGATGGTAATTCCACTCATTCACTGCCTGCAACAGGAGTTTTGATGGTGGGCAGAGGCCTGTCACCACAACAAGGGTCTGCCATTCAGTTTACCCACAGCCAGACAAGACACTGACAGCGGATGCATCAGATTATGCCTGGGGGGCCCATATGGCAGGAAAATGTATTCAGGGCACATGGCCTGCAAACCAGATGCATCTTCACATCAATCAAAAAGAGATGCTAGCTGTTCAAAATGCCCTGACAGCTTTCAAGGACCTGCTACATCCAGGACAGCTACTGAAAAAGGCAGCCAATACTACGGTCATGTGGTACATAAACAAGCAGGGAGGTATACATTCTTACCCCCTCTGCAGACAAGCAATGACCTTATGGGACACAGCATTGACCTTTCAAGTTCACCTGCAAGCACAATTCGTGCCAGGAAAAACAAATACTCTGGCAGACGAACTAAGCAGAAACCTCATGGATCCCCACAAATGGAAGCTGGATCCACAAGTCTTCAGCATGACAACAAGGAAATGGGGATGCCCAGGCATAGATCTATTTGCCTCCCCTCACAACTGCCAATTGCAGAGATTTTGCACAAGGATTTATCACAAGCAAGCATGGAAAGTGGACGCCCAGTCCTTCAGCTGGAAAAATCTAACAGTATATGCCTTTCCTCCACTGCCTCCCCTTCCCAGGGTACTCCTAAAGGTCAGACAAGAGAAGCCAAAAATGATACTGATTGCACCAGAGTGGCCACGCCAGCACTGGTACCCAATCCTAAAGAGCTTGTCTCAGTCCAGCATGGATATTGTCTCAAACATCTCACTTGCTGACCCAACAAAACAATCGGATCCTGCACAGCCAACTCAGGACCTTAAATCTGGCAGCATGGTGGATAATGTAGCAATTCAGAACACTCCTCTTTCAAAAGCTGTTATGGATGTTGTCTTGGAGACCAGGAGGCCCAGTACCAGAAAATCTTCTGCAGAAAAATGGAAGAGGTTCTGTGCTTGGAACCAGGAACAAGGCATTGACACGTGTGTACCAAATATCCCTCAGATTTTACAATACCTAACTGAGATGCTAAACAAAGGCCTTTCTTTCTCCTCTATTAAGATTCAAGCCTCTGCCATTTCAGCCCATTACAATACGGAACCACCTATCTTTTCTCATCCTTTAATAAGGCAGTACCTTAGAGGGGCCAATAACATTAGGCCTCCAAGGAGAGCACCAGTTCCGGCCTGGGACCTCAATTATGTTTTGGAAAAACTCTCACTGCCTCCTTTTGAGCCAGCATCAACAGCGGATATAAAATTCTTATCCTGGAAAACAGCTCTGCTCCTAGCAATAACCTCTGCAAGACGAGTCTCGGAGTTACAAGCACTCATGGCTGTGGAACCTTTTATCATTTTTCATCCAGACAGGGTTTCTCTGAGGACAAACCCAACATTTATGCATAAGGTGGTATCCAGTGTGGCCCTCAACCAAACCATTCACTTGCCTACCTTTTATCCAAATCCACAGAACAAGGGTGAGAAAATTCTGCATTCTTTGGACATACACAGGCAGTTACGCTTCTACTTGGACAGAACTAAAGCTCTCAAAGTCTGAGCATCTTTTAGTGTCATATGCTGCAGGATCACAAGGAAAGGCTATCTCAAAACAGACTATTTCTAAATGGATAGGCCATTGCATCCATTTCTGCTATTTTCAGCATGGCAAATCAGTACCTAAGGGCATTAGGCCTCATTCCACCAGAGCAGCAACCACTTCAGCAGCCTTTCTCAGAGGAGTACCAACCAAAGATATCTTAGAGGCTGCAACATGGAGTTCAGTGCACTCTTTCACAAAGCACTACCACTTGCCTCTTTAAGTCCAGAGCAGGCTTTGCCACTGCAGTTCTGCAGGGCCTCATAGCCTCTCCTAATCCTATTTAGCCCAGCCACCCATCCTCAGCTTTGGGATTCAGCCCAAGAGTAATGACTGCAACAGAGAAACACGATGAACATAGTACAGTTGTGTACCTACCATAAATGTAGATGTTCAAGTGTATTCACTGTTGCAGTCCAGGTTACCCACCCACCATCCCCCTTTTCTTTGCTTTGGGACTTATCTGCACTTCTCTATCCTATACAACCTATGTGGTGTATTTGCTTGTAGATGAAGGAAATGTTATTTTTGTGCATGCATTTTTATTAGCATATTTTTTCAGCATACCAATTTGGGGCACCTGACATCTAGGGCAAGAAAAACTGAAGAAAATGGCATCGGCTGCATCTTTTATACCCTTGGCGTACTGACATCAGGGAAGAGGCGACAGCAACCGATGCCAGACTTAGACTTTGGAATTCTGGCCGACTGAGGGTGGCCTGCCAGCAGGATAACCCAAGAGTAATGACTGCAACAGTGAATACACTCTAACATCTACATTTATGGTAGGTACACAACTGTACTTTCTGGAATATCCTTCCTTAGAGCCCTCCCAGGATTTGGGTAGTTGGAGATTGTCCCAACAGTTGAGGAATGAATGAGAATGACACAATCCAATAAAAAATAGTTGTGTACTCACCATAATGTCCCACGTGTTGGCCATTCTTCCTCAACTTCCCTCCCACCAACCACCTCCTTGATTGATGTGTTCGTTTGAGTCCCAGAGTCTGATTTATCATTTCTTACTGCTGTGCAGGTATGAGGGGCAGCATGTAAAGACTAGGAATTACTAAGTGCCCCACCCCAATGCCGAAGAAACCCCAAGAAAGAGAGAGGAGAGGGGTGGGGGGAACTATTACTGCAGCAGTAGACATACTTGAACATCTGCAGTTATGTTAAATTCCTAACTGCTGTACTGTGTTCATTGTGTTTTCCTCAGTTATAGTAGGGATAATGTAGGTAGATTTCAAAATCTCATGAATGAACTTTGAAGTGGTTTTACACATTAATCTCAGCTGTCCAGGTTTTCACAGCATGTCCAGATTTTTGTCTTGTATATTTGGTCTGTTACTCACTTTTTTTTGTTTTGTTTTGGCAGATCACAGAGGATTAAAGTCAGTAAATAAGGGCATTCATTTGAGTTTCAGATTTCATATTCTCCCGAAAATATATTTTAACTCGCATCATATTGTACCAACTTTCTAAATTTATAAGAGCAATATTTAAAATCTGTCCATATTTTTGGTCCTTTGTGCCAAAACCCCCCCACCCAAATATTATTTTAGACTTTGTTCAGATTTTTTGACCTGTGAGGTTGGAAGGCATGGTTGGACCTGAGGAGTAATGGCTTGAGAGGCCTTGTAAGATGGCTGTGGCATACCCTGTTCTTGTTCTGAAGGAACTATCTCAGTTGAAATATTTTGTGTGTGAACTGATGACCATATAGCTGATGCATCAGTTTCCAAAAATGGAATGCATGCTAATCCTTGTTGAAAAGGCAGTGGTGGCTGCATTGGCACTTACATTTGGAATATTTTGCCATGGAATGATTAGTTGAAAATGTAGTGAGCAACCCATTTAGAAATCTTTTGCTTGGCAATGGGTCTGGTCAGCAAACTTTATGCAAAAGATGGAAGTAACTGGTCTGTTGTACTTGCTTTCCTTTAGCTTTGTTCAAATATCTCATCCGCATATACTTTTTTTTTGGGGGGGGGGGGCTAAGGTTAAAAAATACAAAGTGAATGGACCAATTTAATAACTGTCACTATTGGGCATAAAGGAAAGGTTAGTTTGAAGTGTGACTCTTGTCTTTTTGGATGATTACAAAAGACTTTCTTATTTATGAGAATCCGTGGGTCTGAAATTCTGTGGGCCAACTCGATGGCCACTAGAAAAAAGACAGCTTTTTGGGATATATACTTGTGGAAGAGTAACAGTATCTGGTTCAAAGGGAAGCAAAGTTAGCTTTTCTACAGTGCAACCAAGATGTCATGGTGGTGAACGTTTTTCTTCAGGAAGGCCTAAGTGCAGGACTTTTGTAAAGAATTTTTACAGGTAATCCGGAACGGAGTGAGAGTTCCCATGGCAGACGCGTTGAAATGACAGATGCATTCACTCTCAGTGAGGTACAAGACAGATATGGTTTTGAAATGTATAACGGGGAATTTAGGACCAAGGACAAAGTGGACTTAATCAAGTCCTGGTTTCTCCATTGGCACCAAAGGGCAAATCTCTTCCAGTCATCCACTGTGCCAGCCTTTAAGTTTTCAGATTGGGATGTACGAAACCTGATCCCCCCCCCACCCCCCTTTGTGTCAAAAGGGTTACTTGCTGAGACAGCATTTAAGAATCCATCCTTGCCATACCCACTAGTAGGAAGAGCCATTGTGTTGGCCAGAGGGGAACTAGCAACAGCATTTTGTCTTGTCCTCTATTGTCTTTTGTGCCATGTCTTGTCCTCCATTGTCTTTTGTACCATCATGATGAAATGAGGAATTAGAGGGAAGGCATTTAAATACAGATATGCCTAGCTAATGGAGAAAGCACGTTTCCCAAGTGTGTGCATGTGCAAATTTTTTTGTAGTTCTCTCTCTCCTTGAAAAATTGATCTGTCAACCAGGTCCAGAAAAGTGTCAGTATAATGTGCAGGTCAGTCACAGCAAGGATTTGTGTTGAGACATAGTAGGCTCAGAGATGACAGTTTTGCAGAGGACCTGAAATGTAGGCTATTAAACAGTGCATTCGCAGGCCTTGCCATTTGCTTGGAAGACTTCCAAAAGATATTTGCCAGACTGAATGAGAGTGGATACAATCCACCCTTTGATGTCTACAGCACAAGTAGCCCCCTCTTGCCGGAGAATTTTGAACAATTTGGGTACCTCACCAAAGGCCTGTGGATCGACTGTAGCCTTTCCATAGAAAGTTTCTCTATTCTGCAAAAGATGCCTGCCGCACACAGCTGGAGGGTCTGTAGTTTGGTTGAGTATGCATGTTCTTCCATCTTTGTGGATTTTCTCCAAGTGATGCATTTTCCTCTGTCCTCTTGAAAACATGCTGTTTATTGGCTTCTGGAAAGTGTAGACGTGTTCCAGGTACCATTGTATTTGTGGGCCACATTGCACCTAAGAGTAGTATTTTCCGTTCTGTTTTAAAAACATCTTAAGTCATCACATGAAATGAGTATACATGCATTGGTAGGGGAAAACACAATATGGTTCTTGAATAAATGTGATTTGTTTTAATCACTTGGCCTTTTTTTTTTTTGTGGTGAAAACAAGTTATCGGGAAATGTGTGGAGTGGTTCAAACAGTAAAATTATTTTATTCAGTGTACATGTTTTCTTATAACAATTTCAGTCATTTCAACATTATATAAATTGCTGAATTCCTGCCTCCCTCCTCCTGAACATTGTTCTGCATGAGATGTTCTTGCAAATTCCTTTTATTTATAAGCAGTTTACTCCCTTCTGTTTTCTGAAGATTCAACTTTCAGTTTTTTATCTCCTTTACAATATTCAGTACTTCAATTACGTTTGGTTTAGATTTTGATTTGTTTTCCAGCAGTTCCTTTAATAAGGCTTTAGTATGTCTAAGCAATTCAGATGTTATAGATCCCTATTTAAAAAAAATGATTTCCTTTGTTACAACTATTTCTCCCCACAACACTTCTGACATTGTACTTTGTAGTGAATTTTTAAAAATTTGCCAACTCGTTAGCTTCCCAGAAAGCATGTTCCTAATTCCATCTCTTTCCCAACACACCACAAGCATTTGCTGTCTAAGGAAAAACATTTTCTGAAGTATGCTTGGGATGTAAAATACATATGCAAACACTTCCATGCAAAAATCCCAAAGTTTCTGGTCTTTTGCATTCTTTGGGGTACTATAGATGTCCGTTCATTGTTTTTATAAATTACCTTTCCTGTTTTCTTTTTTCCACAATATTTTCTAATATCATCTGACTCTTACAGTTCTACAATATTTTATGTGCTATATTAATTATCCCTTTATCATCATTTTCTGTTCCAGGCTCAACTAAAAACTGTACCAGAGCTGGTCATTGTTAGCACTCTCCTGTCATTTTCTGTTTACATTTATATTTTAGTCATGTGTTTTTGGGGAAGGCAGTCCTTAACTGCCATCTAAAATTTTGCTAAGCCTCGTCCCACTCTCCTATCTTTCTCCTCCCTAGTTATTTGTTCCCATTGCCTTTGTTCAATTGATAATCTTCTCTGGTAAATTTCAGCCCCGTCTTACCTGTTTTCTAGATCCCAGTTGCAGTTATCCTTGTTGACAAAATCTCCATTTCCTGTGTTTGCTTAGTTCTTTGAACATTTTCTGATGCTTTATGAATATATTCTGTATGGCTGCTGTTCAGACAGATCTGCATCCAAAAATCATACTTTGTCCTTATTTTTCAACCCCACCCCCATTTCATCATCACACTTTTCCACTTTGGTCTATAACTGTCTGCTTGAATTCTATGACTCTTAACTGTGTAGCTATAGCGTATAGTCATTGATCTGATGTTCTTTTCAGTCTTCCTCACCTGTGGGTCTCTGATTCAATCCTCTGATCCGGCTTGGCTGCATTTCCTAGACTTTGGATCTTAGTCTTCTTTCTCTTCCCATAATGCACTACACCGTGCCTAACTCCTCAAATCTCATTTGCTGCCGTTATGGTCAGACGGAGGAATCAATACCTTGAGCTGCAAGAAGTTTTTTTTCACAATACTTATTTTTTGTCTGTCCTTTCTTTCATCTATTCATTCTTTATGCCTCTGTTCTCCCTTGATGACTGCTTACTGGATATCTCTTTAAAAATGTATGCCAAGTCAGATATTATTATTACTGTTATGTTTTTGGGCTTGTTTGGGGTTAAGTGGACTTGTGTTTCTCCATTGTTTTCCTATTCCCAGAGTCCTCTTAAGTCCTGTCATGCTCTCCAACTATTTTTGGCAGAGGTTTGAGATTTGAATTTCAAGCCTGTCAAGAAATGTGGGTTTGTGGGTTGGCATAGTAGATAAGATGCTCACATCACAGGCAAACATACACAGTTGAAACTAATTTAAATAACAGCATACATGGTAATTTGCACATTCACAGAGAAAATGTAACCAGAATTTTCAGACAGAGTCAGAGTGGCGTTTAGAATGCAGCACAACTCTTGCAGTATGTCAGGCTTTTCTCTCCGGCTTGTTTCAAGCTTCGATAGGTTGTTTTTTAGTGACCGGCTTTGTGATCTTGTACTGATGTATAACCTGTCATATCTTTTTGCTAAGTTTGTATAAACAATGCACTGAATTGTTTTCTTGTTGTTCTTTCCTCTTAGTAGTGTCCACATATAATGGTTTAAAAAAAAAAGTGATGAGAGAAAGGAAGAGACGAGGTCGGGAGCTGTGCATAGACTTAATTTCTTCCTCTACTGTGCACCTGCCTTATCGGGACTGAAGGGCTATTATGTTTTGAACTTTCTGGACTGTTCTCTTGCTGGTTTCTATCGGGTCTCAACTCCCCGTAAAATGGAAACTTAAGTATACTTGAGTGGCTCAGATCCACTGCTTCAAATGTCACTTTAGTGGGGCATTCAGCAGATCCTAAAACTCCTCTGATCTGACAGGGGCTGACCCCTGATATTTTTCTCCACTTGTCTGCTGGTCTTAGTCTGATCCTAAGCCTCTGGATATGACTGTCTGGACTTGTTGCAGGACACGAGGATCTTGTGGTTTCTTTGGGACAGATGTATCAGGACACTCCATCAGATCCCATGATGTTCTTTGTGTTTCACTGTTGCAGTCGTCACATTTGGGTTATCTACCTGCAGGTAGTCCTCAGTCGGCCTGAATACCAGAGTCTTGGATTTCTGCATTGGATACTGTCGCTTCTTCAGGTTGCCAGGGGTATAAAACATGCAGCCGACACCATTACATCAGCTTTTCTTGCCATGCAGTGTCCGAAGCAGAAGCAGTTTGCAAGTGCTGGTTGGCCGCCTCCTGAAATTTTCATTTTTCGAGTTTCAGACCTGAAGTCTTCTAAAAGCTAAGTACCCCGTTGGGGATCCTTTTTTCATGCTCTTAACAGATGTCAGAAAAAATTAATAATTGTCTTGCCTGTGGAAAGCAAATACCTCAGAGATTTTCATTCTTAATGCGTCACCTGAGTAGGCCCAACCATGACATGCCTCGCTGTTGGATGTCCTTCATGGATGCATCTGCAGTCATAACAACTGGGTTGTCCTGTCGTCAGGCAGCCCTTCAGTCGGCCGGATTCCAAAGTCCGGGTCCGGCTTCGGCTGATGTCGCACTTCACCCGACGTCATCTCTGTTGGTCTTCGGGTATATAAGCATCAGCCGACGCCATTTTCTCCAGTCTTTCTTGCCGCGTGGCGCCCGAAGCAGAAGCTGTTCGCAAGTGCCGGTCGGTCGGATCCAGAGATTACTTCTACCGAATACTACTTCGAAGACTTCTAAAGCTAAGTACCCCGTTGGGGACTCTTTCTTGCCTCAGCCGATGTCAGAAAAAGTTAATAATTGTTTAACCTGTGGGAAACAAATACCTCATAAAGATTTCCACTCTTACTGCCTGCCCTGTTTAGGCCCAGCCCACGACGTAGCAGCTTGTTCGTCCTGTGCTTCTTTCAACCGGCGAACGCTTAGACGTCGGTCAGAGTTTGCAGAACAGTTTTTCGGTTCTGACTTTGCTTACATTATGCCGTCGGACCCTCCGACTTCGCATTCTGCCAAAAAACGCAAAGAAAAAGACCGACACTCGCGGTCCGCGGTTTCGGCCGAAACCATGGTTAAGCAAACCGCGAGTGTCTCGGTTTCGGCCGAAACCGAGAAAACTGATCAAACTACACCTGAAACTATAACTACAACTGAGGTCCCTGCTAACACTCTTGAATCGGCCTCAGAAATTTTACCCACTACGGTGCTTACCACTGACTTATCAGACACCATTCCCTTGGATGTCTCTACCCCAGCACGTGGTGCTGCTAGGCCTCCAGCAGCCATGTCCATTAAGGCCTTCGCCAGGGCTAAAGCAGCCAAGACTACTAAAACGGTGCCTGTTAAAACCCCTTCCACCAGGCCCTCTGCCAGTTCTCAAATGCTTACCTTGGCAGAAGATTTAATTTCATTAATTAGAGGATCTCAATCTCACCCAGACAGGGCCTCTCAGCCCCCAGAAAAGAGGCCTAGGGCAGAGCCCCCTGAGCCAGTGTCCTCTGATGATTCTGCTGATGAATCAGACATAACTGACCAGCCAGAGGCTCCTTTCTCCAATTTTGAAGATTCTGATGCTGAAGAATCCATTCCAGCTGCTTCCCCTCCAGAAGAATTCTCCTTTGGCGAAACCTTGCATGCCATGCGAGAACAGTTCCAATGGCAGCAACAGGATTTTTCAGACTCCAGGAAAAGACTTAGGACTTTTTTGCACCTACCACAGCACAGGCCCTTAGCTATCCCTCCTGTTCTCTCTGTGGTGGATGATGCTTTCAATGATGCCTGCTCAGCTCCAGATTCTTTACCCCAGCCCCTGCCAAACCAGACAGATTTTACAGGGTGCCAGATACTCATCACCACCTCTACAAGGCCCCTCTTGCAGACCCCGAAACTATATCCCAGGGTCCCAAGGCGGTAGCGACCATAGCTAAAACCCTGTTCCTTCTGAAAGGGAAGCAAGGTCATTAGACAGATGGGGTAAAAGTTTACACTTCAGCCACTCTTTCAGCTAGAGCTTTAAATTGTCAGTTTCACATGATACAATACCAAGAGTTTATGCTTGATCAGTTAACTAAAAAGCTAACCACTGATGAATCTCTTGATAAGAATTATGTATTAGAAATGGTAAATAACATACAGCAGGTTAGTAACCATTCTTTAAAATGTGGCTATGATGCACTGGAGGCTTCATTTAGATCAGCCATGACTGGCACAGTAATTAGAAGGCATGCATGGCTAAAGGAGCAAGCTTTACCGGATCATGTTAAATCTAAATTGCTTGATGCTCCTATGGATAAATCAAGTTTGTTTGGTACACCTGCCCAGCAGGTTATGAAGAAAATGGAAGAAAAGGCAAAATCAGTCCAGACAGTTAAAGAATTTTTGCAGGTTCAACCCCCAAGGTTTAGCAGGAACTGGCCTGCCAAAAATTGGTCCTTTCCTGACTCCACAAGACCTCAAAGGGGCAGGAATAGACGTTCCAGAGGCAGAAACCAATCCAGAGGAGGTGCCTACAGAGGCGACAGTGGCAAGGTAACAACAGAGGCACAGAATCAACACCTGCCTCTACATCAACACAGCCACAGTGACTTAAACCTAAACCCGCCAACCAGGGAACAAATAGCAGCTCCTCTAGGCGGAAAGCTAACCTTATTTTCAAAAACTGGCACCACATAACAAAGGACAAGTGGATTTTACGAACCATAGATCAAGGTTACGGTTCCACTTCCACACTTTACCAGTCAAAAGAGGAATGCCAAACCTACCTCCAAATCAAAAACAGAGGCTCTACAACAGATAATGGAATTAGCAAACATGAGAGCTGTGGAAAAAGTGCCAACAGCAGAGCAAGGAAAGGGGTTCTACTCCAGACTATTCCTAGTTCCAAGAAAGGAAAAAGTTGGAGACCAATTCTAGACCTGTCTACCCTAAATACTTACATCATTGTCCCAAAATTCAAAATGCTGACCCTACAGCAACTTCTTCCCATGCTGGGCAAGGAGTGTTGGCTGGTAACTCTAGATCTCAAGGAGGCATACCTGCACATCCCCATTCGACCTATCTGCAGAAGATACCTCAGATTTCTTGCAGGATCAGAGCACTATCAATTCTCAGCATTGCCCTTTGGCTTATCTACTGCGCCCAGAGTATTCACAAAATGCCTGGCATCAGTAATCGCCCATTGCAGACTACAGGGAATTAAAATTTATCCATACCTGGACGACTGTCTGATACAAGGGGACAACAAAAGCAAGCTGACAACAGATTTACAAAGGGTCATTTACTTGCTTCAAGCACTGGGATACACAGTCAATTTACAAAAGTCAAGGCTGATACCATCCCAGACAAGGACTTTCCTGGGAGCGGAATTGGACACAGTAAGACAAATGGCATTCCTAACTACAGAAAAACACAAAGAACTCCCTCTTTACTTCTTGGCACTAACAAATCTGAACAAGTTAACAGCAAGAAAGGTACTGCAGGCCTTGGGTTTCATGGCATCATGCATAATCTTGGTTCCATTTGCCAGACTACATATGAGAAAGCTTCAGTGGTACCTAAAGAATTTATGGTCCCAACACAGACACAGCCTAGAAACGGAAATCCCACTAATACCATGCTTAAAACAGGAGTTCCTATGGTGGGCTCACGCATGCCAGTCAAACCCAGGCCTGCCCTTTCAAAGGTCAAGCAAGCCAGACCATCACAACAGATGCTTCAGACCTGGGATGGGGGGCACATATGCTGGACAAATGCGTGCAAGGATTGTGGACACAGGACCAACTTCAACTGCACATCAACCTAAAAGAAATGCTGGCAGTAAAACTGGCAATCCAAAAGTTCAGACCATTTCTCAAGGAAGGCCAGTTGATAAGGACAGACAACACCACAGTCATGTGGTACATCAACAAACAGGGAGGCACTCATTCCTACCCCCTATGCAGAATGACTTTGGAACTGTGGACCCTGGCACTCAGCTACAACATCCAGTTACAGGCAATATTTGTACCAGGAAAAGAAAACTCTCTAGCAGATATGTTAAGCAGGACTACATCGGATGTCCACGAATGGCAGCTGCACCCGGACATCTTCAAGACCATCTCGAAGAAATGGGGAATGCCTCAGATAGATCTATTCGCATCACCTCTCAATCACCAGCTCAAAAAATTCTGCACAAGGACATTCCACCCACTAGCATGGAAAGTGGACTCGCTCTCCTTCAGCTGGAAAGGACTAACAGCATATGCATTCCCACCTCTTCCCTTGATACACAAAGTATTACTAAAAATCAAGGAGGAACGTCCAAGGATAATCCTGATAGCTCCAAACTGGCCAAGACAACATTGGTACCCACTGCTGAGGAGCATGTCTCGAACAATATGTGGCCAATACCCTGATGCCTTTGATGCTAACTCAGAACAACTACAGCACCATGCATCCAAACCTAAAAACGTTGCAACTGACTGCATGGAACATCACATAGCAGCTGCTAATCCACAGCTTTCACAAAGAGTTAAAGACATTATTCTTGAAGCACGCAGACCTTCAACAAGAAGAAACTATGCTGGGAAATGGAAAAGGTTTGTCATTTGGAGCTCAGAAAGAGGTAAAGATGTATCAAACATAGATATGCCCAACATTCTGGAGTATCTGGCCGAACTACTTCATTCAGGCCTGTCCTATTCCTCCATCAAGATTCATGCATCAGCCATTTCAGCAGAATACAGCTTTGATCCACCTGTTTTTTCACATCCTTTGCTCAAGCAGTTCCTCAGAGGAATCAAGAATGTAAAACCTCCAAGGAAACCACCATTACCAGCCTGGGACTTGAACTTTGTGCTAGAAAAATTGACTCTATCACCTTTTGAACCAGCAGCAACAGCAGACCTGCAACACCTGTCATGGAAAACTGCTTTCCTACTGGCAATTACCTCAGCAAGGAGGGTTTCAGAACTACAGGCCTTAATGGCAGTGCAACCCTTTCTAATCTTCCACCAAGATAGAGTGTCCATGAGGACTAATCCTACATTTATGCCTAAGGTGGTATCCAGAGTGTCCTTAAACCAGGCAATCCACCTACCTACCTTCTTTCCCAACCCACAAAACAGAGGGGAAAGAATACTGCATACCTTGGATGTACATAGACAGCTACGCTACTACTTGGACAGAACAAAAAATAGCAGAAAGACTGACCAACTTTTGTAGCCTATGCAGCAGGAAGGGAAGGAAAAGCTATTTCCAAACAGACAATCTCCAAATGGATAGGAAATTGCATACGATTCTGTTACTCCTTCCATGGAAAGCAAATTCCACAGAACATAAGACCTCATTCTACAAGGGCAACAGCCACTACCACAGCCTTCTTACGAGGAGTGGCTACCAAAGACATTATTGAGGCGGCTACTTGGACCTCCGTGCATACATTTGCCAAGCATTATAATCTACCTCTATATTCCAGATCCCGAGCAGGGTTTGCCACGGCTATTCTGCAAGGGATCCTAAACACACCATAATCTACCTTTATCCTCCTCCCCTAGTTGGCTATGGTATTCTACCCAGTTGTTATGACTGCAGATGCATCCATGAAGGACATAGTACAGTTTTGTACCTACCATAAATGTAGATGTCCGAATTGGATAGCATCTGCAGTCAGGATTACCCTCCCTCCTTCCCCTCTGTGGTACTCCTAGGGTGTTTACCCTTCTAATAGCTAGCTAGTGGGGGGACTTCTTTCATGGTGTATTTGTTTGTATTTATGCACATACATGCTTATTTTGGTGTTTACCTCTATCTTTTGGAAACATTGGCATCTATCCAAAATTTTTAGCCTTCTAGAGGGCTTCTGGCATCTGGGGCAAGAAACACTGAAGAAAATGGCGTCGGCTGATGCTTATATACCCGAAGACCAACAGAGATGGCGTCGGGTGAAGTGCGACATCAGCGAAGCGGACCCGACTTTGGAATCCGGCCGACTGAAGGGCTGCCTGACGACAGGACAACCCAGTTGTTATGACTGCAGATGCTATCCAATTCGGACATCTACATTTATGGTAGGTACAAAACTGTACTTTTTGTGCCTTTTTCAATGCCCGAACGGTTTGTCGTTGGGCTATTTTTGTTGCTAAATTCTTTCGCTATCTATCTCCGTATTCCAAAATGGCTTCGATAAGCCATCCAACTAACAGTCTTCCGAAAAAAATGTAAGGATAAAGACAGAGACAAACCTCATAGGTCCAAAACTGCTGACAGCGCTTCTGTTAAGCTAGTCGCCAGTCCGCCGGAACTCAGTGAGGTGCTTTCGCAGCCCCTGATACCTGCTTCTACTGATTCGCAGACCTCTACTGAGACCCATTTGGAGTCCTGTATGCTGCGAGATGCTTCTTTGACTGTGGAACCTACGGATGTCTCTACCTTGGATGGGTCCAGAGCCGCTGTGCAGGCATCGGCTTCTGAGGGTGTATTCAGGCCTTCCGATTTTCGTTTTAAACGGACTACTTTGTTTCAAACCAAAAATACCAAATTTGTCAGGCCTAGAGTTCGCACTACGCCTAGGAAACTGATGACCAAAACGCATTCTCAGGCTCACATGCCACAGAAGCAAATGCTTAGAATGGCTGAAGACCTTGTTAGTTTAATTAGGGGAAGTCAGCCTTCCCCTTCAAAAAGACCAAGAACTGATTTTCCTTCTGATTCTTCAGATCATGAGTCTGATAACTCTGACCCTTCTGATTACCAGGACATACCCTTATCTACCTGTGAGGATTCTGATGCAGAGGATTCCATTCCCTTTGCTTCCCCACCAGATTTTTCTTTTGGTGAAACCCTGCATACCCCTAGAGAGCATTTCCGCTGGGAGAGCCAGGACTACTCTGTCCAAAAAGAGACTCGGAATTTTTAAACTTGCCTCAGCACAGGCCTCTAGCTATCCCTCCTGTTGTTGTAGATGTCTTCTTGGAATCCAGCCTTACCCCTGATACTTTGCCTCCAGCTCCCAGGAAACCTGACGGGTACTATAGAGTACCTGACTCCCACAAATTCCCTCTCTAAGAATCCTGCTGCGGATCCAGAGACCATTTCCCAGGGACCTAAAGGCATTAAGGCCACTACAGCCAAAAATCCTACCCCTTCAGACAGGGATTCTAGGGCTTTAGACAGATGGGGTAAGAAGGTATACACCTCTGCTACTCTCGCCATCAGGGCTTTAAATTGCCAGTTTCTTATGTTAAAATATCAGCAACATATTATGGAACTAATTAAATAGAAAATGACGTTGATTCCTGATTGTGCACAAGGATTTACAGGAGTTGATGCGTTCTGCTAACCAAGTTGGAAAACTTGCAGTGTGGTTCTGATACTTTAGAAGCATCTTGCAGGGCTGCTGTCACTGGGTCTGTTTTTAGAAAGCATGCTTGGCTTAATGAACAAACCTTGCCAGACCATGTCAAAGCAAAATTACTAGATGTGCCATTAAACCAAGAACATCTGTTTGGCAGTAAAGCAGAAGTCGTCCTCAAAAGGATGAAGGAAAAAGCTAAATCTATGCAAACTGTTAAAGATTTCCTGCCGGTACAGCCACCTAGCTTCAGTAGGCATTGGCCTTCAAAAAACTGGTCTTTTCCAGGCCCTCCCAGACCTTTTCAGTCCAAACCCAGGGGCAGCAGACCACCAAGACTACAGTCTCAGGGTATGCACAGATCTAAGCAATGGAGTGCTTCCACCTCTAAAACAGGGAGTAGTAAGTCACCATCCTATGGCAAAATCTCCCAATGACTTATTCTTAACTCTTCCAGGCCTTGCCCAAGTACTTGCACCTGTAGGAGAAAAACCTGCCCTGCATGCAAAAAACTGGGAGTACATTACCCAGGACAGATGGGTTTTAAACATTGTTTCCCAGGGATACAGATTCCACTTCCACTCACTGCCATCTCCAAGTCGGTGGCCAGACCTCCACCCAAACCAGTGGGCAGAGGCCCAAAAGCAAGTACTTTCTCTTCTCAGTATCAGGGCTATTCAGCCTGTCCCTGCAGAGCAATGGGGGCAAGGTTTTTATTCCAGATGCTTTCTGGTACCCAGAAAAGAAAACACTTGGTGCCCTATCCTGGATCTGTCTATTCTCAACACCTTTCTGGTGATTCCAAAATTCAAAATGCTTACTGTCCAACAGCTGCTTCCTATGCTAGCCAAGGACTCCTGGCTAGCCACCCTAGACTTAAAAGAAGCTTATCTGCACATCTCCATAAGGGATTCTTGCAGGAAATATCTACGTTTCAGAACAGGCTCTATGCACTTCCCTTTGGCTTATCTACTGCGCTCACAGTATTCACAAAATGCCTAGCTCCAGCCATTGCATATTGCAGGCAGAGAAGAATTAAAATGTACCCATACCTGGACAACTGCCTGATTCAGGCAGACAGTCCGGAATTGCTAGTACAGCACCTGTCATTTGTAAAGAGACTTCTGACTTCACTTGGGTACACCATCAACGAAAATAAATCACATCTAGTACCCAGCCAACCGATTGTATTCCTGGGAGCAAGCTTGAATACAACTTCCCAGATGGCTTTCCTCACGTCAGAAAAACAAATTTATTTGACAAACTACATCAATCTACTGGCCACCAAAACCCAGCTATCTGCAAGAAAAATGCTGCAAGCCCAAGGGTTCATGGCCTCTTGTATTCTAATTCCATATGCAAGATTGCATATGAGGAAACTTCAATGGTACTTAAAATGTCTCTGGTGTCAACATTCTCAGGACCTGGAAACAATGATTTCTGTCATTCCTTGCCTAAGGACAGAGTTCCTTTGGTGGGCAGAGGCCTGCTGCCACAACAAGGGGACTCCCTTTCACTCAACCCCCTGCTGCCCAAACCCTAACAGATGCATCAGGCTATGCATGGGGGCTCACATGGCAGGACAATCCATTCAAGGCAAATGGAGGCCAAAACAATTGCACCTGCATATCAATCAAAAAGAAATGTTAGCTGTACTGAAGGCTCCAAATGCCTTATTCTTCCCAGGCAACTATTGGTAAAGACAGACAACACCACAGTTACGTGGTACATAAGCAGGGGGGGGGGCATTCCTACCCTCTCTGCAGATTAGCCATGGCTCTGTGGAATACAGCCTTGAGCAACCAAGTGCACCTGCAAGCTCAATTCCTGCCAGGCAAACTAAATTCACTGGCAAATGACTTAAGCAGAAATCTCATGGACCCACACGAGTGGAAACCGGAACCCAAAATATTCAAGCTTCTGAGGTACAAGTGGGGGGCACAAGAAGTGGATCCCTTTGCTTCCCCTCAGAACTATCAATTGAGCAAATATTGCACCAGAACTCCTCACAGCCAAGCACGGAAAGCACGGAAAGTGGATGCCCTGTCCTTTACATGGAAAAAACTCTCAATCTATGCCTTTCCCCCTCTGCCCCTCCTCTCGAAGGTTCTACTAAAGATCAAACAGGGCAAGCCAAGGACAATCCTGATTGCATCAGACTGGCCACGCCAGCAGTGGGTACCCTCTTTTGCACAGTGTGGCAGTAGTACCACCATGGCACCTGCCTCAGATCCCTTCCTTGCTGTCCCATTAGGAGGGCCAGATTTTGCATCCTCAGCTACAGACCCTGAGCCTAGCAGCCTGGCTCCATCCCCTTGAGATCATCGCCAACAACCCTCAGTAAAAAGGTGCTGGATGTCATCCTTGAGGCAAGGAGGCCTAGTACTAGAAAATCCTACTCGGAAAAGTGGAAAGGATGCTGTTTTTGGAGTCTGCGTCAGGGAATGGACACAAATGTGCCCAGCTTACCTCTTATACTAGATTACTCAACAGAAATGCTCCACTAAGGCCTATCCTTCTCCAATTAAGGTTCATGCCTCTGCCATCTCAGCTCATTATAATACTGAGCCACCCCTCTTCTGTCACCCTCTAGTCCTTCCTGAGAAGTGCAAAAAATTTAAGGCCCCCCCCCTAGGAGAGCTCCCACTCCAGCCTGGGACCTTAACTTTGTATTGAAAAAGCTCACGCTTCCGCCCTTTGAACCTTCTGCTACAGCAGAGTTAGTTCCTCTCCTGGTAAACAGCTTTACTTCTAGCCATCAAGAAGAGTGTCCGAATTGCAGGCACTTATGGCCATGGAACCCTTCATTATCTTCTATGCGGACAGGGTTTCCCTCAGGACTAACCCATCTTTTACGCCCAAGGTGGTATCTAATGTGGCTTTAAACCAATCCATTCATTTGCCAACTTTCTTCCCTAATCCTCAGAATAAAGGGGAAAGGATCCTGCACTCCCCGGATGTGCACAGGCAGCTCAGGTTCTATCTGGACAGGATTAAGCCTTTTAGAAAATCTGACCAGCTGCTAGTCAGCTTTGCTGCTGGGGCAGAGGGCAAGGCCATTTCAAAGCAAACAATTTCTAAATGGATAGCACACTACATCCATTTCTGCTACAAACACCACGAGAAACCTACCCCACAGGGGATCAGAATACATCCCACTATGGCTACAGCAACCTCTGCAGCATTTCTCAGGGGAGTCCCTACCAGGGACATCCTGGAAGCTGCAACCTGGAGCTCTGTACACAGTTTCACCAAGCATTACCACTTGCCCTCCTGTCTTTTTTAAATCCAGAGCTGGATTTACCACAGCAGTCTTACAGGGCCTGCTTGCCAGCCCTAATGCTTCTTTACTGCCTCCACCCATCCTTAGCTTTGGGAATCAACCCAAATGTGATGACTGCAACAGTGAAACATGAAGAACACACATAGTACAGTTGTGTACACTTACCATAAATGTAGATGTTAGAGTGTATTCACTGTTGCAGTCTTGGTTACCCACCCTCCAGCCCCCTGACTTCTCTTTACTTCTACCTATCCTTTTGGTTTTAGCATATCTTCTATCATTGGTGTTTGCTTTTTGCTGGGGGTGTTCCACACCATGCAATTGCTTTCTATCTTGGGGGCTCCTGACATCTGGGTCAAGAAGAACTGATGTAATGGCGTCTGCTGCATGTTTTATACCCCTGTTGACCTTGCTTCATGGAAGAAGCGATAGCATCCAATGCAGAAATCCAAGACTGGTATTCAGGCCGACTGAGGGCTATCTGCAGGCAGATAACCCAGATGTGATGACTGCAACAGTGAATACACTCCACACCTACATTTATATGGTAAGTGTACACAACTGTACTTTCTCTCTCCCACGAATCCGATTAGTCACATCATCCATCTTCTTCGGGTCATAAGACTCGGACACAACATTTAACAAAAATCTAAGGAGTCACCCATGATTTTCTCCAGCTGCTGTCTAATTCACCTCGGATCCTGAGCCTTCGAACCCGACTGACTGGGCTTGCTGTGAGATGAGGAATGGGAGGCCTCTTTCAGTCAGATGTGTCCAGCAACCCCTTCAAGCCAACATTCTCTCCCGCGGATCCGATTGATCACACAATTCCTTGTCTGTGGATCCTACATTAGGATCTCAAGGTAACATATTCAAGGAGAACTGGGGTTTTCTTGCATCAGGCACTCTATTAGAGTATGTATTTTAACTGAAATGTGTATTAACACAAATCCAGTTACTCCCCTTCCTTGGATCATAAGACTGGGAAACAGTGGGTGCCAGGTCCACACGGAGAGATGTGCAGTTATTAATCCAGCTCTTTCAGATCTGGCGCTGTTGGACTGATGTGGTTTTCTCCGCATCCGAGGCACTCCTCAGATCCAGTGGCTTCATTATTTGTTGGTTCTGCATCCATTTCCTTGCAATGCCTCTCTATCTGGATCTTCGCAGAATGTCCAGACTTTTTGCCTCTTATTTTTGGCCCGTTTCTTATAAAATTGTGGTTTTCTGGCAAGTCACTGACAAGTCACGGAGGACTGAAGCCAGAAGTAATGGGAGACATTTGAGTTTCAGAATTATCTATCAGAGAATTCATGTTAGTGTAACCTGTTCATCTGTCAACTTTTTAAGTTTGTAAGAGCTATATTTAAAGTGTGTCCCTATTTCTTTGTCCCCTCATCATTTGTGGCTTTGTCCAGATTTCCTACTCTAAGACGTTAACCCAGACTTCATATTCTTTGCAGAAATACAGACAAGGCCAATTTTGTTATCCTAGCAGCCTTTAGTTTTATGGAACCATCCTTTGGAGATGTTCCCATGTTCTTTGGAACTTTGTCCCCCTTGTTCGGTCAAGCTTTCCCAAGGGGGGTTTGACTTGAGAGGTGTGTTCCTTATCCGACATGAGGATCTTGTCAGTTCCACTCTGTAGTATATGCGTGGAGGCATTCTCTAAGTTTACCTTGTCTGCTGCAGTATTCAGTCATTTGCTTGGAACCTTGCTTTGGAGGCTGGATCTCTGTTCCCAGTGTGTATTGGTTCTTTTTCCCTTTTTGACCTTTGGTGGCAATAACTTGTCTTGTGCTGGTGCGCCGGTTGCTGAGAACTGGCGTTCCAACTCTTCCTTGGGGGGTCTCATAGATGACAGTAGGATTCCTCTGTTTTTTCCACTTCAATGTCCCCTGTTAGTGTGGAGATTCCACTGAGTGTGACAGTGGTGACTCTCACTGAGTAGGTGCTAGTCTTAAAATCCCCTCTGTTCATCCTTCTTGCAGTGGCCTGGCACTGTGGATAATTTTGATGAGCTGACATCAGATATTTCCACACTGAGGTCATCTGTTACCCGCACACTCCTGTAGACCTTAGAGGGCTGTGAGATGGAACTTCAACACTCTTCCAAAACTCCATGTCTATAGAAAATCTCAAGAATTTCAGCAGAGGGCGCTTTACAACCAACCGGCCCTGACTAAACTTTAATCTGGTATCTATGCATGAAAGGGTGTCATGTCAAGTGGCTCCTCATGGTGCTGTTGTTTAATACTCCTTTGGCTCCTCATTCAGGGCATCAGCGAAGGATGCGCATGCCTGTAGCTTACGAACAGGGCAGTAAAACCTTGGTACCACCTGATACTTTAGGATTCATACGAGAGCAGTTCCTCCAAGGTCAAGGGAGGATTTCTTAAATACAAGCATCTCCACAGAGGCAGAGGGGGTCCACAGCACTAGGGCTCTAAATGTTTGTTCTTGGATACACCCCGTCAGCATCCTGAAGCATTGTCTGACTGTCCATCTGTCAACACTTTTGAGTGCTGTTTGCACCCATCTAGACCCCTGGACTATATTAGTCTGTCTGGGGTGCTAATATCAGAGGTTTCTACATTCCCTCTTCCCCAATGTTTATCCCCTCAGAAAAAAACTGCTATATTAAAAAAAAAAAAAGACGTCCTGGCACTAATCCCGATCACTGTCAGGAGTCAAAATTCAGGATGCTTTACAGTGCAGTCCATTCTGCTTTGTAGGCGTAAAGTCGATTGAATGTACTCCATTAGTCTCCAGGATGCACATTACCACATCAAAATGGATAGGATGTGTGGGAGTATTGCGTTTTTGACTGAGCGCCATTTGCTCCCCATTCAGATCACTGCCCTTTACTCTCACTACTGTCCCCAGGATGTTTACCTAATGCTTGGGCAGTCATGGCAGCTCGCATGTTTACTAGTAAGATTCCAACTGTTTTTTCATATATGAATGGCTGGCTTCTCACTGCTCTAACCGTAAATCTACTTCTACAAGCCAAGGTGTATGTGCTTTGTACAACTTCCAGATTTTTGTACAGACTTTGACAGTACAATGGTCTATTCTTTACCAACCTTAATCATCTCCTGTAACACACGAATTTGAAAATGTTGTACTCGTTGGGAGGACCCAGTCAGATGTAGTGTTTTTTCGGGCAAACCGTCCTCTTTCCTTCAGCTACTACCTACAGTAACCATGGATACTTCCCAACTGTGGCGAGGGTGCATATTAAGTGAAGGATGGCCCAAGCATGATGCTTCCCCTTGGAGACCAAATTACTCATCTTTGTCCCAGACACGAGAGTGGTTCTAAAGTCGCTAGCCTTCCGGGAACCACTTTCCCATATTACCATTGATCCCTACAGTTGTTTAGAAAGTCGGAAGGCTGAGGACTTCTGTTGTCATGTTTGTCTCCTTCTAGCCCCGTCAGGTATGGTCTGTCTCTGTCTCTCTGGTCTCATCCATAATATCCTCCAGTGTTTCTGGAGTTCAATCTGGGTCTCCTACCTCACCCGTCAGAGATCATATACCTCAGTTTCCATACCCTCTAGCTAACCGCATGGTTCCTTCAATTCCAGTGATGGTACAATGGTCCAACCTCATTCACCCTGTTCAAAACATCTGTTCACTTCCTGGGAGAATTATGTTAAGAAGCCTATGGAAGCAAAAAAAAAAAAAAAATCAGTAGGGGCTTCCCATAAGAATATTCGCCTCTTTTCAGCTCTTACTTCTACCATCCTTTCTTTGGCAAATCCATTTAAGGAAAAGGCTAGTTTCTCTATTACATTTCAGTTAACAACTATGTCGAGTTCTCACTCTGGAAATTAATTCCTTCCTTTGATGACTTCCAGATCGTGTAAAGTTTTCCTCTTGTACCATTCACTCCTGGTTATTCAAAGTAGCTACAGAAGCAAGCTTAATCATCCATACCATTGCCATTTATTGTTCTGAATTTCCATTTTAATGAATAACAAAATGATGATCATTTTACAACAAGCAAACAGTACAGGAAGTCTAACCAGCTGGTTTTATCCCTTTTCCATCTAATTGCTTGGATCAGGCAGTTGTCAACTTTACACTGGCCAAATGGGTTACTTGGTGAGTTTTGCTCATTTTTCTTTCCCAAACTGGTTCCAGTTGTATCACCATCCTGGAGTCCATTTTACCAGAACTCCTATCAGGGTTATTTGTACTACATTCTTTGGCCAAAGACTCTTCATGTTGTGACATATTATAAGTTGGGCATGGTCTCCAAACAGATTTCTTTGGTTTGACAATGTTTTAGGTATAGTCTTCGTTGAAGGCCTCCCAAAAGCTATGTCGCTGGGAATTCTGACTTACAGGTGAGAGAGAATGAAAAGGACATCATCAGATAAAGAAGTTATGTACGTAACATAATGTTCCGTCTGTGTCCATTTTCATTCTTCCTCGCCTTCCCTCCCAGCCGTCCCCCACCCTGGTAATTCCTGAAAGGATCTTAGATGTAGTATTGTTCATGTTTTTGTCTGGACCTTAATGTTTTCATTCAGCTATCCTGTTTTCAAAAATCTCTAGTAAATAGGCAGCAAACTCGACCTGAGTAATTAGGCACTGTGTAATGCATTATGGGAAGAGGGAGGAGCCTGAGACCAGGCTCGAAAGTCTAGGAAATGTGGCCAAGCCAGCTCTAAAACTCCGGAGAAGAAGAAGAATGAAAATGGACACCACAGATGGAACATTATGGTTAGTACAGACAGTAACTTTTTCTATGGGGAGAATCAGTTTCATCTCACAACTCTTGCCTTCTTCCCCTCCCAAATTCTTTCAACTCTTATTCACAGCTTCTCCTTTAGTTGATAAATATGCCTAATCTGTTTATAAAACTAAAGGGCTTAAAAACAATTCACTGTTAGTATCTTACTGTCATATATTTAAAATCAAAAGTTTCCAACTTCTCAATTTTTATGTTATTGTTTTTAGTCTCTTCTCACATATCCTTAGCTGTTGAATTAGAATCCTTTTTAACACGTGCACCTAAATATTTAATCTTCTGTCCCCATGAGTATTGAAGAAATGAAGTCATTCATGTGTGTACACTGTACTACTATAGCTTTGGTTCATCTTCATGTCATGAAAAGACATGAAACTGTCTCAAAATGTTACACAGCACTGAAAAGGCCTTTATCTGGATTTATCAGTTACAAAACATCTGCAGATAAAGCTAACTTTTCATGATTAGGATACCCATTATATCATTAGATTTGAGTCTGTTATTTTAACCACTAAAGGCACTAAACATAAAGCAAATAAACTGGAAAGAACATCCATGCCTTATTCCTCTTTTCAAACACAGCATCTGGGAGAGGAACAGTTTCACCTTAATTCTTGCCTGTGTCTTTGCATATCCGTCATGATTAACCCTATTATTCTAATGGGGATCACACATGCAACTGCTGCTCTGCTCTTATGTAATCTCTGCTGCTTTTTCTGCATCAGTACATACAAACTGTAGTGGTGTATTCTTACATTCCACTTCCCTCTACATCATTTTTCTGTTGGTGTCAAATATTTGCCTCTCCCTCCACAAAAATCACATTGATATGTGTCCATTCTGTCAGTGTCGGTTACTTATACTGGTTAAAGTGGCGAACACTCCATAATCAATTATCAATCAAAATGGGCCTGTATGACGTTAAGCCTGAAGGGCCTTTACCTTCTTTGGGTAAAACAGCCGCCATGACTTTCCAAGGTGTAGGTACTTCATCTCCTTCTAAAATACTACTAAAACAATTCCGGATCGATCTTTCTTTTCTCTTAACTTACACAGGGATTATATATGTTCCTGAAGACATCCCCTATTTATTTATTATATGTCACTGTTTTATCTTATTTCTCTTTGTCTTTTGCTATTAATTGTTGAACCTAATCTTCCCTACTTTTGGCATAATTAAGTGTGCCATAAATATTTCCATTTCTGCTTTTTACATATTTTAGTAACATTTTTAGAGTATCTGTAATACAGCTATTGGGTAACTTGTCTTTCTTGTCATAGGCTTCCTAAGTTTGGCTATAACTCTTTCTACATTCTTTTGCTTAAGGCATAATACTAAAAGTTTTTTTCACTCCTAATCAGTTTGTTTGTGTCTTTCGGCTTTTCGCGGTTAGGGGTCGCCACAGCGGAACTCCAGTCCGCTAATGATTGGCAGTTGATTTTTACGTACCGGCTTGCCAGGCTGACGCACAACCTTCAACGAAGGTACGCCCATTCACGCATGTCTCCACGCAGAAGACACTCTAGCTGAGAATCGAACCGGACAGCGTCTTACTGTGAGGCGACAACGCTACTTATCAAAACTAGTTGCTTAGCAGCAGGCTACCTAAATTCTTGTAATTTATCCAAATATTCTCCTCATTTTCCCATTAGCACTCTCTAGATATTCCTTCTTTTCTGTGACATTGCCCTTCTGCATTACTTTAACCTTTGCCCCCCCCCCTCTAAAATCCTGTTAATACTTTCCCTTATCTTTCTTATTTTTAAGCTCTAGTTTTATTTTATCCCACTCACTACCTATCCCTTCTGAAGTATTTTCTCATCTAAAGTCTCTTCCGTTCTTCCTCACCACTGAGTTTAGGATAAGACTCTGCCGCTTTGTTCCCAGACTTTGGATCCAAGCCTTTAGCTCCTAACTTTACCCATGATCCCCCAGTGCTTCCTCCAAGCCCTCAGATCTTGTTTGCCACGTTCAAGACCAGATGAACGATCCAGCCTAGCTATATCGTTCTTGGCCATTTGTTGTTTTTCTTAGAATTTATTGCTCTTCCCTTGTTAGTTTAGTGTGCATTTAGTGTAGTTTTAGATAATAGTGTAAGTAGTTTTAATAGTTTATTACAGTAGAGTCGATTATCTGAACTAAATGGGACCTAGGGTAGTTCAGATAATCAAACATATAATTGAACCGGATAAAAAACTTACACAATCTTTTTTTCTGCATGCAGGAATACACTTTTCAACCATTCATCACTTTCAGTGCACATTAAAGAATATTTTTCACACACAAGCTGGCTACAAGCTCAAAAGAACTTGTCCAAGTGAATACGTATAATATTTACATATTCAGACTATTTTTCCTACCTGAAAACTTTGGAAGATTGGTTCAGATAATTGATGTTTTGGATAATTGACTACTGTATTGATATTTTTAGTGTGCATAGTGTTCTACTCGTATAGGATAGGTAGTAGTAAACATTTGTAAAAGAAAGATATTTAAAATAGTTATATTCAAAATAGTTATTTAAAATTGTATTTTTTCCTTGGTGTGAATCCTCTACTGTTTAGGAATTGTAGTTTTTTTGCTGGTGTCAGGGACTTTGTGTGTGTTGAGTTCCCTAACGACCTTGATTTGCTTTGCTTTTTCGTCCTGATACTAAGGCATGGCAGAAAGAACTGACAAGCCAACTGTATTCAAGAAATGCAGTAATTGTGGGCATAAGATCCCCAATTCATATGCCCACAGTGCAGTGGGTTTATTGCTTAGGTACTCAAGTAGTCAGATTTGTGCCACCTTTAATCTGAGAGCACTCTTGGATCAGGGAAATTGTTTTTGAGAGGACTGCTTTTCTGCAGGTGCTCAACCCCCCTCTATCTACTCCAACTTCCTCCGATCCAAACAAGAGACTTCTGAAGTCTCCTTCCGTCCTGTCGGAGCCGTCTTCAAAGAAATCCAAGTTTGGGTCCTGGTTCTTCAGATGCATATACTATTCGACCTGCCTTGGATCCTGTTCGGTCCTTGAATCTGACTGCTCCGGGTCATTCAACCAGTTCTCCTGCCCTGATAACTTAGGATCCAAAGGCTTCAGATCTAAAAGCTAGAGCCTGTGTTACAGATCCTAACCTCCAGACAATCTTGCCTACTCTGCTGGAAAAGATTTTCCAAACTCCCACTAAGCCATCCAGACCACCACCTACTGCTACCAGATCTTCCAGGGGTTTGTCTGAAATTGACCTAGAATGATGCAGAAGTTTCTTCGAGCTCAAATTCAAGTTGGAGATAGTTAAGCACTGTCTGCGTTGGACATGTGAGCCTTCTGACCAGAAATTTTTTTTCTTTCTTTCTCAGATCCGACCCTCAGCTTTGTAGTCCAGGGATCTGAGATCCTCGAAAGTTACGGTGTCTGATCTGAATTCTCTTCATGTCTTGGATCTGACGGTTACTCTGACCAGCTCAGCTCCCTTCTCTTCAAGTCAGAGTTGGGTCTCTGATCCGAGAAGTCTGCGCTGGGTCTGAGGGGCAGGGCACTGCTCTGATTGGTTCAGAGACATCCCTTAGGAGCCTCAGTCCTAAACAGCTCAGGTCTGATCCTAATTGGGAAGCACGGGTCCAAGGATGTCAGTTTTTTCTTTGGCTTTGAGGGAGAAAGCAATGGTTTCCCTGGGTCCTTCTGCTTTCTGTGTTGTGGAAAGGGTGTTCCCTGCTACCGGCCACATGTCTTTCTGTATCTTGGCTCCTTCCCCTCGTCCTCTGGCTGTTATTAGCTCAGAACCTATCATTTCTGTCTGGTCAGGTCAGCCAGTTCCAGAAGGCCCCCAGTCATGCTGGATCCAGCCCCCCCCCCCCTTCACCCATCCTCTTCCGATACCTCCCCTGATCACACCACCAAAGAGGTCCCCTGGAAAAGGATGTGTAAAAGGAGGCACGTAGACTTCCCCATGGAGTTTTTCACTGAGGACACTGACTTTGAGGAAGGCGGAGTCCCCCAGATCTCCGCCATACAATGTTTCCTTCTGGGACATCTTGGAAATTCTTAGGCAGAGGGTTGACTGGTAAGCCCAGAATCCTTCACCAGAAGTGTGTGCTGTTGGAGGCCTTTGGGACTGGCCCATATACAGCTTGGGTGACTGACAGCTGATGAGCTCATTGACCTAGTTTCCCGCCAGGCCTGGAAAGTACCAGGCACTGTTGAACCCATCCCAAAGCAACCTGGCAAGATTCTATCCCTACCTGCTGATCATCCGTATTGGAGCAAAGGCATCTCAGTTGATGCCATTGTTATGACAGCCACAACGAAAAAGGCACTAGCACAACAGAGCTCCACTATCCATCCTCCGAATGAAGTCCAGGGGGGTGGACAGGATCGGGAAGTGCATTTTTTGCCTCTGCTACTTTTGTTCTGAGGCCATTAAATTTAATGGCACACTTCACATGCCTGCAAAGGGATTTGATTAAAGAATTGTCAAATTCTCTTGCTGAGTCCATGACTGCAAAGGACCTCAAGACTGTTTCTCCATAGCTGGCCACTCTTACTTCTATTGCCAGTTTGTCAATGAGGTTAATTTCCCATTCTGCAGAAGGCAGCTGGCTCCGGCATAACTATGCGTTATGACTGGATGAGGCTCTGCAATTTCATGGAACCCTTTAAGGTGTCTCTTAATTTCCCTTTTGACGGTTCTTCCCATTTGGACCATCAATTAAAGAAACACTTACCCATAGCTAACCGGAAGGAAAGACACTGTCTGCCTTTGGCATCGTTTTCAACCCCGCAACATACTTTCTCCAGGAACCAACAAGGTGGTAAGAAACTGTGGTCATTTCCTAGTTTCACGGGGAGTGTTCCTCTTCAAGAGGTAGAGGTTTCAATGACAGATGCCAACCTAGGAGTAGAGGAGACCCTCAGAATCAGGTTTTCGGTATTCCTTTTCCGACAAATTCTATCGGCACTCCTGAAGCAGTATCCAGCTGCTCTTCTCTGGAGGCAGTCGAGAAACGCTTTGCTGACAGAAGTCTGGACAAAAATCACAAACTGGGTGCTAAACATCATATCCAGAGGATGTTACGTTCCCTTTTCCCTTCCCAATCGGGTAACAAACAAGAAGCTCTCCGATGTTCCACCCAGTCAAAAGGAGTCAGCAGCTCTAGAGTTTCAAAAGCTGCTTCAAAAAGTTGTCCAGCAGGTCCCGACTGAACAGTCCGGAATTTACTCCCACTTCTTTTTAATGCCAAAGAAAATGGGGAGCCACAGACCAATTCTGGATGGTTATGGTCCAGTCCTTTTTGCCACTTCTGTGCAAGGACACTTGGATCTGCTCTGTAGATTCTAGGACGTGTACTAACACAGTAAAGATACAGAGGTGCTCCAGGAAATTTCTGCACTTCTGGCTGGGAGCCAGTCATTATCAATTCAGAGCACTTCCCTTTGGACTCAACACCCCCCCCCCCCCCCGAGTGTTTACTAGATGCATGGCAGTAGTGGTAACTTATTTGCGGCTCCAAGGATTCCAGGTGTTTCCATACTTAAGACAACTGGCTCTTGACCGCCCCAACCGGGCATCAACTACTAGAGCCTGTAGATTATCTGTTCAGTATCTCCAGATATTTTTCAGCTACTTCTTACCAAATCACAATTAGTGTCTAAACTATATCTAATGGGATTGATTACTTATGTTTCCCATTTATTTAATAATTTCATCTTATTACTCATCTTCCTCATTTCCACCTCCCAACACCAGTCTCTGTTTCAAGTGTAAGGTACTACTGACTCTTCTGGTCAGCTCCTGAACCTCTCTGTCGCTTAAACATTTTCTTTTTGAACAGTGGAAAAACTTTCCATAACCGTGTTTCTATGGGCTTTGCTATCTTCAGGAGAATGAACAGTATGCCTTTCAGCATTCTGGTTTGCTAATCTTTATTTCCTCCTTAGCCTATTCTGCATCCAAAAATGTACTTTTCCCTCCATGAGAAAAATCATTTTGAAGACAGGTTGATAAAGCGGTTTAAATTTCACTCTTGCCTCTTGATATATCCCCTGATTCCCCAAGATAGTTGCTTCTGTCTAATGTACAGTGAATAATCATTTTCCACAAGCACTCTGTCCCCAGTTTTCCTTCTGCTATTGTTTTGTCAGTAGTAACACTTCCTGCTGGTATGATTGCATCTTTACTTCTATAGGTTTTCTGCTTTCAGAGCCAGATATGAGCATACTGTGCCCTCAAACTAATCCTGTAGTGGGATTACCACTCCATTTGTTTGTTAGTACTTTCATGAAATTAACTCACTTTTTGCCTTCCTATTTCTGTAATATAGCAGAAAAATCTTAGGTTTTCTCTGCTTGTTGTTTTATTTTACTTTTTTAAACAATTCCTTTTGAGGTGCTTCATTTTCAGCCAATCTTTCCTTTATTTCAGCATCTGATTTCTACAGTTATATCAGCTCATCTGAATCACTACTTAAAGCTTCTGTTTCCAGCCTTTTGTCATTTTGATTTTGTATATTTATACAAGTGTCTTTGTTATTTTAAACGCTAAACATATTTTATATATTTTTTCCTTTAAATTACTTGCAGCCATCTCCTGTATTAAAGCTGAAGCATGACTTGCTTTTTTTTCCTGAGGAGCTGTAAGGTTCTTCCCAAACGGAGCTTTTTCTCCTTTTCTGATTTTTTTTTTCTTAATTTCTCCAGAGTTGTCCTTTGTTGGTATTCAGGCAGTGTAATTACCAAGTTTCACTGGCTCACTTTTACAACTTGGAGCTCTCCCTGAGTGTAAACTATTCAACCTACTGGGTGGTGTACTGCCATCTTGGGACTCCCAGATCAGAAGTCAAAGCTTAAGCCAAAGTGAAACTTGTCTTTTGAAAAAGAAATTGTGCACATGAGTGGTAGATTTATACACAGGCCGGAGGCCATCAAGAAACTCCCATCACATTGCCCAGTACTGGTGGGAGACCAACAGTAAGGGTTTCACCACATATTCCAGTTAAGAATTTGCAACCACCCATTCAGTTATATCCAGACTGGTTTGAAAGATTGTTGGGGAAGAACTCTTCACAGGTTTAGGCAACCTATTGCAAAAGTAAGTTTGTCGCACCATCTGGTAGTAGTGTAGGTTTAGATCTTTTGTTTGCTTTACCAATTGTTCTTTTTAGATGAGGAAGTTCCAGCAGTGGTGAGTGTTTAATAGCATGGAAGGTTAAGCAGAGATCATCTTTCAGGAGTTTGTGCTGCACTGAGTAGAGGAACAGAGCTTTTAGTAGATCAGAGTAGCTAATGATGCTAAGACCCGAGCTCATTTTGGTGAGAAAGCATTGAGGTCTTTCAAGCTGGTTAGGGAAAAGCTTACTTCTGCATATCAGATAATGGTTTTGATCCATCCACCTCTGGGTTATGGTCTTGATCCATCTCTGGGTTATGGTCTTACAACCCCTCCACCGCAAAATTTTGCTACCTCACATAGTGATTTTCATACCGCATATCTGTTTTGTTTCATCTCCACCCATGAGATGTTCTCTTGCAATATCTCTCAAGGGTTTAATAGGATAATCCTTGAAAAAAAGGATCCTGCATGTTTGAACAGAAGAAACTGGAGGCCGTTTCCCAGACCATTCTTGGATTGCACAGACTACTGACATTATGCAGTTTAGGTATCCCCCCCCCCCCCCAAAAAAAAAAAGAAACCTAGAAAAAGAGTATGAGAAAAACAGGCGGTCTAGGAGAAGGAAAAGCAGATGGTAAAACTCTCCCATAGGCCTGAGGGTGTCTGTCCTGTAGTAGCAGTTGTACAGCCCACAGCTTGGTGATCTTCATTGGCACTGTTGCAGTAGCCTTTAGGCTATATGGGTTGTTTCCTGCCTAAGAAACAGCTGTCCGGCTTCAAAAAAAAAACTCTGTGCCAAACCCTTTCACCACACACACACACACACACACACACACACACACACACACACACACACACACACACACACATGCGTGCATGCATACACACACCCACCTTCACTCTGAATGCTGCTTGGCTCCTCCCTGGGTGGAAAGTCAGCAATCAGTGAAGATTTATTCAGTATTTTCCGTATCGAAAAGCATGATCTCCTCACAAGAGAAACACTTGGCTAACTAGCTACAAGTCCCCAACATAATTTCCCCCTCTAACCATTCACTTCTCCACCCTCTGCTACAACTACTTCACATACCTACTAAAACACTCCATTTTAACCTTACAAGGATAGTCACCTACTGCATCCACTCTCTCTCTCTCACATGAGCTCTGTCCTGTCTTGCAAAAAAAAAAAAAAAAACTTCACCTGTATTCCCATTTGTCTGTATCATTTTCTTGTATTGTATGCTGTTTTTCTGTAAAAAAAATTGATTGTATAGATTGATTGTAACTGTCATTGCAGCTTTTCTCCCTGGCCTCCACTGAAAATGGGTGGTTCTTGGCCAAGTGGACTTCCCCGGTTGTCAAACTGAAATAAGTCGTAATGACACACACACACACAAAAAAAAAAAAAAAACACCAAACTATGAGAAATACATGGGGGGTCTTGATATTTTTTTTGTGTGTGTGTGTTAGCTAAACCCTATTTAATGGATGGAGGCAATTTTGGACAAAAATTGTTGGAATGGGAAAGCAGACTCCTACTGAATTATACAACACTTATATACCCAGGGGGTTGAACTTTGGATATAAATTTGAATGTTTGATATTTCCATAGGTTATGTATTTATACTATTGGTTTTGAATGTTATAACATTTGTATTGGAGCATTGCAAATCTGTTAGTACTTTAAGGATATTTAACTAATTAAGCAATTATTCCGTTGTTCATAGTAATTTATGAGCATTTAAAATGGCTGCATGGTGTGTGTTAAATTATTCCTGTGAAGGCATTGAGCTGAGGTACCAGAACACTAGTAAATCATTTTTGCAGCATTGCAGTGGCCATGTTTTTGTTTATTTCTCCTAAAGAGTCCCTGGTGGGGAGCCCTCCAACCAGACATTATTGCCTAATTGGCTATATCATTTGTTGACTGGGTTAGTCCCACTAGATTAGTGGCCGGTTTTGCTGCTTTTAGTAACAGTATTTTTTCACAATATCAGAAGTTTCCTGTCAGGCACAGTTTTTAGATACAGTCTAGCTAATCAGGCTGTTTTTTGTGAAAATGAACATACTGCTTATGTAAACATTATCTTTTGGGACAAAAGAGCTTTATTTAGGGATGGGTGGGAATCTGTGTGCCAGTGTAATGCTATGCCCACTTTGTGGCAGCCTACCTGCTATATTGTTTTTCTATCACTGTAGTTGTGTTTGAACATGGTGCTGACAGGAAATTTGTGGTGGTCTGCTTTTTTCTTGCGAATGAACTGGGGAATGTATTGAGGGCAAGTGCGCTGCTTGTGAACACTCAGTTACTCCGTTTAGCTCCTCTTCCTCAGCTACAGCACAGATATTTGCTTCAATCCTGCTTGTTCTCTTCCAGCTCTACCTTTAAAAAAAAAGACTTACCAAGGAGTCATTGCTGACTGTGTACATCTCAGCTGATAGTGGATGAAACTGCAGTGGCTATTGTTCCTCAGACCAGCCACTTGTGTGTCTGGCTTCTTCTTTTGTAGTCCTGTCAGACATCATGAACCAGAGACAGCCATGTCATATTCGGCTGTTCCAGTGTCTGACACAAATATGGGAGTTCTATCTCATCTAGTTCTTGGTGACACTTCAGGAGATCCTTCTGTGGGTAACCAGGGCGGTAGTCCCTTAAACTGGGCAGACATCCCTCCTTCAATTCTGTTGTCATCCTCTAGAGCCCCTGTTAAGAAAAAAAAAACAAAAGATTAAGCATTGTTCATTTGAAGAAGTAATAACGGTTAATGTAGGCATTGAGGAAATTGAGTAGTGGTACATAGAAGCCATTACAAGTGTGCGTCCCCTGTAAAGTAATTCCTGAGAAAACTGGATCTGATTTTTCTGACATTGACAGAGATGACAATTTGTAGGAAAAGAGGCCCCAAGTCCAGTTCTCTAATTGTGAAGAAAATATCCTTCTGTTGAGGAAATTTCTTTTAGTCTGACTGTAGTCAGGATGAATTGGGTATTTATATGGAAGCAGATGTTCCCCCTGAACTGAGGAGCCGCTATATGTTACAAATGAATATACCTCATCCCTCCTGTACTGATAGCCCTGAAAGATATGTTGGAATACTGCCAGTAATCATCCTGACACCAGTCCCTAAAAAAGCATATAAACTGTATAAGGGGCCTCGTACTAATACCTTTTCTCTCATGTTAGGTAATGATCTTGTAGCAATTTCATGTGCATCTCATGCTGGCAATGGGTTGACCCTTGAACACAAATCCTTCTAATGATAAGGAAGGCAGGATGTTTGACCACATTGGTAATAAAATGTCTTCTTCACTTTAGCCTTCAGAATTACCAGGCGTATATGTGGAAATGTATGCTCTGTCATATGGATAGTTTGAGGGAATTGGCTTCCACTCTACAGAAAAAACTTGTTTTTGAACCAGACTGTTTCTCCCCTTTCTTGGGTGTCTAAACATGATTTGAAGAATGTTCATATCTCTCAACTGTACAGATTTTCGCAGAATGTCCAGATTTTATTTCATATTCTTGGTCCATTTTTCATAAAACTGTTTTTTCTTGCAAAGTCATTAAAGACTAAAGTCAGAGAATGACAGACATTTGAGTTTCAGATTTCATACCCTTCAAAAATGAATGCCAACACGACCTGTTATCCTATCAACTTTTTAAGCTTGTAAGAGCAATATTAAAAAAAAAAAAAAAATTCTCTATTTTTGTGCCTTTTTCCCCACATTATTTATGGCTTTGTCCAGATTTCTTGCCCCAAGAGGTTGAGCAGTATGGTATTTATAATTGTGCTGTTACTTGAGAGTACTGCTGCAGTGTTGAAGGTATGCCTTAGCTGGCAACCAAAAGTTTGCTGATGTGTTAGTCTGAAATCTTTGATTTAGAGTTAGATAAGGTAGTGGTTGGTTCTTCTGTCTGGTTTCTCAATATGATGAATAAACATAGAAAGCATAGGTCTCCCTCTTAAGCAAAAAAAAACTTTTTCTGGAGAAAAAAAAAAAAACAAAAGGGTAGCACCACTAACAAACAGTGGTCTTTTCAGAAAAAGGGACAGTGGCATTCCTTACCCTCTCCCCTGGCTAGTACCTCTACAAAGCTGCCCCAGAAAGTGGCCCTTGGCATTCCCCTTTGGGAAGAGATTGATTTGAACTCTCGGGTGTTAAAAGTGGTGTAGGAGGGTTACAGATGGCACTTAATGCAAAGAAATTCCTTTCATGGGGTGTGGGGGGTACCTTCCAAACTAAACAGAACTGGTTCTTCAGTTTTTACCTGGCCACTGAGTTATAAAACCAGTGCCTTTATATCAAATGGGCAACGATTTCTATTCCAGAGTGTTTCTGGTACCAAAGTAAGCAGCCTGTTGAAGACCAATACTAGATCTTTCATTTCTGGTCCTTTGACGTTCAAGGTGGTAGAAAGGGCTTTCTCTCAACAGAGAACAGTCCTCTTGTCTCGGATCCCACCCTTCTTCTATCTTTGGTTCTGAGCTTTGAGCCCATCAGACCTATCCCTCAAGCGCAGCCAGTACCAGGAAGTTTCCAGACAGTTCCCCTAGAGATCCCCCCCCTCTTCTGACACCTCTCCCAAATATCCCACGGAGGAGGTTCTTCAGAAGAGGATGTGCAAGAGGAGAGAGACAGACTTCGCCCATGGAGTTTGTCAAAAAAGACACCGATTTTGACAAGGGAGATGGTTCCCCAGATCGCCACCTGAAGGCATCTCCTTTGGAGATGCTCTCGAGATCCTCAGAGGTGTGGCTGGTCTTCCCAGTTGCCTTCTTCAGAGGTATCTGTGTTTGTTGAGGCTTTTGGTTCTGGACCATCTACATCTTATGTGACCATTGACTACTGACTCCTCACCACCCCATCCAAACATCAACTTTTACAAGCCAGGGACTACATGCTTTAGGTTTCCAGCACTTTAAGGCATCTCAACAAACCATGCCAAGTTAAATCTAGTCCTAGTACAGACTCTGGAATTCATAGGTACTCTCTTGAATACTATAATTCAGGTGGCTTTCTTACCTATCCATCACATTGCATCCTTAAGACATCAAATTTGGTGTATACCTCTTACCCATCTCCTGCAACACGATTTGTGCTACAAACTCTGCGGTCAGTGTCAGCTGCCATACTTCTGGTTCCTTAAGTACAATTATTTGTGAATTCTTCAGTGGACCTTCGTACAGTGGTCTATTCTTTATCGGCCCCTATCATTTCCTGTAAGACTCATTCCAGTCTGCAAATGTCATATACATTGGTGGAGTCAGTCCTGCTATACTTTTCTGGACAGACTGTTCATCCTTCTCTCCTCAGTTGCCACAGTGATCACAGATGCTTCCCACCTGGGGTGAGGGGCATTTCTTGGGAAAGATGGTCCAATGCATGTGGTCCCCTCTAGGTACTAAATTGCATGTCAGTGTCCTAGAGATTGGAGCAGTCATCCTAGCTTTGCAAGCATTTCAAGACATTCTCCTTCTGGGAACATTTGCAATTCAAGCAGACATGTCAGTAGTCTAGTATATCAACAAGCAGAGAGGAACCCGATCTTGCCCACTGTGCAGAGAGGCTATGAGGGATTGAGAGTGGACAGTGGATTCAGACAGCTTTCTCATTGCAACACACGACCCGGGGAAAACAGTGAGCTAGCAGACAGACTCAGATTCATTCCGATGCCTCACGAGTGGTCTGTCAGTCATTCAGTAGCGAATATGATCTTCAGCTACTGGGGACAGCCTTTTGCGACCTACTTGCCTCACTCCTTAACAAGTGTAGCAAGTACTTTGTTCTGATCCCCCCTCCGGGGGGATCACTGAGAGGCTCTGATTCATGATTGGCCCTCGGGTCTCCTGTAAGCCTACCCTCCTCTTCCTCTGATTCCAAAGTTCTTATAGAAACCAAGCAGGCTGAAGAGCTCAGTTGTCCTCCTTGCCCCTTTCTGGCCTTGGCAGGTATGGTGCCCCTTCCTGTGGTCTCGTTTGCGATATCCTCCATGGATACTGGAACCCAGTTAGGATTTCCTGTCTCATCCATCAAGAATTCAGCACCCCAGTCTTCACTCCCTCAAGCTAACCACATGGTTTCTCCACTTCAGTGATACAGTCCCGGCTTTCTTCCCCAGTTTGCGATATCTTGGCCTCCCTTAAAACTTCTACCAAGAAAGTCTACAGAAACAAATGGAAAAGATTTTCTGTTTGGGCCTCTAACCAGAATATCTACACTTTTTCAGCACCAACTTCAGCCATTCTTTTTCTAACAAATCTTTTTAAAGGAGGAGCTAATTTCTCTGCAGTTAAGCTTCAGTTGGCAGCGATTTCAAATTTCCATTCTGGAAACAAATATTTTTCTTTGGCTTCGTCTAGATTGTGTAGAGCCTTCAAGAAAGGCATTTTATTCCTCAGACCCGACCCCCCCCGATAAAGGACCCTTCTCCCCCTATGGGCATTAGTGTGGGTGTTCATTGTGTTTCACTGTTACAGTCCTAACCAATGGGTTATCTGGCTCCCGGAAACCCTCGATCAGCCAGAATACCAAAGGTAAGTAAATGACATCAGCTGTCGGTTGTAAAGGACATCCGATGCAAAAGGAGGCAGCCGACGTCACTTCCTCAGTGTTCCTTGCCACAGAGCCCGAAGCAGAAGCATTTCTTGCGCCAGTGCCAGTTGGCAGTTTACCTTTTTTGTTTCCGACTACGAAGTTGAAGTCAACTACAGCTAAGTACCCCATTGGGGATCCTCTTTTCTTGCCTAAATGATTGTCAGAAAAAGGTTAATGATTGTCTTGCCTGTGGAAAGCAGATTTTCCATAGAGGTTTTCATTCCCATTGTATTTGTTTAGGCCTTGACCACGACGTTCCTAATTGTGATCTCTGTGCCTCCTTTAATCCGCGTGCTATTCGTCATCAGGCTAAGCTTTTAGCTAAACATTTTGGAGTTTGGCCCAAGTTTGTCGGTATGGTGTCCGCTGGTCTTCAGGCTTCGGATATACCCAAGAAACAAGGAAAAGGACCGCGACAGGTTTCAGAAGGTTAAGTCCTCGGATAATGTTAGGATGGTTGTCAGTCATGCGGTAGCCAGTGAGGTGCCTTTGCAGCCCCTGCAGTCTTTGGATTTTCAACCGCAGGCCTCGGTTGAGACCATTTCAAAGTCCTCCAGGCCTCCGGCCTCCATTTTGCCTTATGACCTGGATCTGGAGCCGCTAAGCTGATGCTGGTGTTTGAGGCCTCCATTTTTCCTTGAGACAGCAAGCTCTTACCAACTACCTCTACTGCGACTTCAGCAGTTGCCAGGCCTCCCGAGTCCTTCAGACTTGCAGGTAAATCTTCGTCGTAAGTCTGTGAAAAAGTAGGCTCCAGATGTTCTTCGTGTTTCACTGTTGCAGTCATTACATTTGGGTAATCTGCTGGCAGGTTACCCTCAACCGGCCTGAATATCAAAGTCTTGGGTCCTGCGTCGATTGCTGTCTCTTCTTCCATGACGTCAGGTAGTCAGGGGTATTAAACAGGCAGTCGACTCCATTTTCTTTAGTCTCTCTTGCCGCGCGGTGCCCGAAGCAGAAGCAGTTCGCAAGTGCCTGTCGGCTGACTCCTGAAATTTTCCCATTCGAATTTCAGAACCGAAGTCTTCAATTAAAGCTAAGTACCCCATTGGGGAAACTTTCTCTTGCTCCATACCGATGTCAGTAAAAGTTAATAATTGCATTACTTGTGGGAAGCAAATACCTCATAAGGATTTCCATTTGTACTGTATTCCTTGCCTAGGCCCAGATCATAACGTGCCTTGCTGTCGGTTTTGTGCTAGATTCAACCAACGCACTATTAAGCGCCAGTATCTCTTTGCTTCTAAATATTTTGGAAACAGATTTAACTACCCTGAAATGTCGTTGGATAGTAATCCGATTACCGGAGTTCACAAAAAAATGCAAAGAAAAGGACAGAGACAGACCGTCTAGGTCCAAAACCGACAAAGCTTCTCCTAAGCCAGTCGCCGGTTCGCTGATACTCAGTGATGTGCTTTCGCAGTCCCTGGTACCCGCTACTTTCGAGTCGCAGGCCTCTACTGAGAATCATGTGGAATCCTGCATGCCGAGAGATTTTCAAAGTATTGTACCCACGGATGTCTCTCCCTTGGATGGGTCCAGAGCCGCTGAGCAGGCACCGGCTTCTGAGGGTGTTTTCAGGCCTCAGCATTTCTATATAAAACCGACACCAGCTTCAAAAACAAAAGCGACTCGTAAGGTCAAAAAAGACGCATGAGCCACATACTCAGGCCTCTATGCCCAAGAAACAGATTATCAAAATGGCTGAAGACTTAATTACCTTGATCAGAGGTTCCCAACCCCCCCCCCCATCCCTATATTCTGCCTCCTACAGGATTTTTAGGGGAGAACTATGCCTGGCATACAGGGCATTGTCAGACCCCATTCTGTGTCACCTCCTTATCCACAAAGCAAACAGTACCAGAATCACCCATTCTAGAGACTTAAACCTTGCCTGTGATATAAATAGGACCTACTGGAGAGCTAGGTATGTATTCCAGAGACGACCACGTTTATGGAACAAGCTCTCTCCATCCATGTGAAGCAGAGTTCCTGCCTAACCCAATTCAAGTGCAACTTGGATATTTGGATGGAAAACCAAAAATTCAGCCCTGGTTTGTCACCTATGTCTCTAATTGACATGGGTAACCTGTAAATGGTTAATCTCTCAGGCCTATGCTTACACTTATCCAAGGGTATCAGAACTTGTCAGAGCTTTGGAATGCATGTCTAGGCTTAAAAAGGCCCTTGTGGTTGCTAGCCTAGTAAATGCTTATGAACCTGTAAACGGGGGGGGACATGATCTTATCTTTGCAGACTAACCTTACTGGCCTGGTATCTAGCCCGCCTACTACAAATATCTCTTCAGGTGGTTTACATCCCTTCCAATCAAAATACTGTGGTAGACCCTCTGAGCAGAACTTCATCCACAGGCATGGATAGTGGATGCCCAAGCATTCTCTTGGAAGGGTAAATTCCTGTATGCATTTTCCCCCCTTCCCCTCATTCCGAAACTCCTGCTGAAAATTCAACAGGATCAGCCAAGAATATTGCTGGTGATTCCCTATTAGCCAGGAGAGCACTAGTTTCCCCTTCTCCTTCATCTAGCCAAGGCCAATCATTACAAGATGTCCTTCTATTCCTGTGTTGCAGTATTCTAGGTGTGGGGATTTCCTGCCCTCAGGCGACTCTTACGTCAGCTTCTATACAAAAGCTTCAGCTTGGTTACTGTAGTGTGCGTGGGACGTCACATGTAGGGCCATAAACCAAGGGGCCTTAAATGTGACATCTGCACCCACAATCCTCAGAACTTTTCAGCCCCAGATGACATTCGCATCATATGATCACTTCTTCACATATGTTGCATCTTAAAGATAAATAGCCCATTGGGTTTCAAATGTTCTTATTTTTGATTGTTTTAGCTAACGCTTGGTTGTTGTATCCTTTAGCTGATGTCAGGAAAAAAGGGGAAGTGCCAGTGCAGGTGCCAGATGCCCCATAAAGACGCCCATGACAGGTGTGATCATGTTTCACTGTTGCAGTCATTACATTTGGGTAATCTGCTGGCAGGTTGCCGTCAATCGGCCTGAATTCCAAAGTCTTGGGTCCTGCTTCGATTGCTGTCTCCTCTTCCACGACATCAGGTCGTCCGGGGTATAAAACATGCAGCCGATGCCATTTTCTTTAGTCTTTCTTGCCGCGCTGTGCCCAAAGCAGAAACATTTCGCAAGTGCCGGTCGGCCGACTACTGAAATATTCGAGTTTGAGTTTCAGAACCGAAGTCTTCACTAAAGCGAAGTACCCCGTTGAGGAAACTTTTTTCTTGCTTTTACCGATGTCAGAAAAAGTTAATTGTATTACTTGTGGAAAGCAAATACCTCATAAGGATTTCCATTTATACTGTATTCCTTGCCTAGGCCCTGATCACAATGTGCCTGGCTGTCGGTTTTGTGCTAGATTTAACCAACGCACTATTAAGCGTCAGTATATTTTTGCATCAAAGTATTTTGGAAACAGATTTAACTACCCAGAAATGTCGGATAGTAATCAGACTACCGGAGTACATAAAAAACACAAAGAAAAGGACAGAGAAAGGCAGTCAAGATCCAGAACAGACAATGAAGCTTCTCCTAAGCCAGTCGACTGTATTCATTGAGGTGCTTTCGCAGCCCCTGATAACCCTCTACCTTCGAGTCGCAGGCCTCTACCGACACCCATGTGGAGTCCGGCATGCCGCAAGATACTCAAGGTATTGGACCGACAGATATATCTCCCTCGGATGGGTCCGGAGCCGCTGAGCAGGCACCGGTTTCTGAGGGTGTATTCAGTCCTCAACATTTGTATATGAAACCGACGAAAGCTGCAAAACCAAAGACTAAAGCAACTTCTAAAACTAAAAAAACGACTGGTGAGCCACGTGCACAGGCCTCTATGCCTAAAAAACAGATTATCAAAATGGCTGAAGACCTTATTACCTTGATCAGGGGTACCCATCCCCCTCCTGATAAGAGGCCTAGGCAAGACAGATTATGAATCTTCAGGTCAGGTTTCTATTTCTTCTGATTCCTCTTTTGATCAGGAATTATCTATGCCTCTGAGGATTCTGATGCTGAGGAATCTATTCCATCTGCATCTCCTCCTGAGGATTATTCATTTGGAGAAACCTTGCATACTTTGAGGGAGCATTTTCACTGGGAGAGTCAAGACTTCTCTGAATCAAAAGAGGCTCAGGGATTTCCTTCTCCCTCAGCACAGGCCTTTAGCCATTCCCCCGTTTTAGACATTGTATATGTGTTTTCGGAGTCAAGCTTGTCCCCTGACTCCTTACCTCTGGCTCCCAGTAAGCCTGACAGATATTACAGGGTCCCTGACTCACATAAATTTTTTATTTAGAAACCCTGCTGCTGATCCTGAAACTATTTCATAGGGAGTTAAGGCCTCAACAGCAAAAAATCCTAAACCCTCTGACAGAGATTCAAGGGCACTGGACAGTTGGAGGAAAAAGGTTTATACATTTGCAACCTTGGCAGTCAGGGCCTTAAACTGTCTATTTCATATTCTTAAGTACCAACAACATGTTATGGGATTGCTGAAACAGGAAATGATGGTGCTTTCAGAATGTGCAGAAAATAAAGAATTGCAGGAATTATTGCATGCAGCTGAACAAGTTGGAAAGCATACTTTGCAATGTGGTTTTGATCCCTTAGAGGCCTCTTGCAGGGCCACAGTTACTGGATCTGTGATTGGGAGGCATGCCTGGTTAAAGGAACAAAATTTGCCTGATCATGTTAAAGTTAAATTGCTATATGCACCTTTACAGCATGATTCTCTGTTTGGTATTAAGGCAGAAGAGGTTTTAAACAAAATGGAAGACAAAGCTAAGTCTGTGCAAACTGTTAGACTACTTACAAGTGCAGCCACCAAGATTCAGTAGACACTGACCTATAAAAAAGTGGTCCTTTCCTGTGTCAGAGCTCAAAGGGGCAAATCCAGATGCCCTAAGGGTTCCAGATACCAGGCGCAAGGTTTATACAGGTCAAAGTAATGGGGCGCTTCCACCTCCAAATCTGGAGGAGATAAAGCGCAAACCTACAGAAAGCAATCCCAATGACTTCCCTCTGCCTGCACCCTCAAGCACTTATCTTTTGGCAGCACCCATAGGGGGAAAATTAGCACTTTTTGCTCAAAATTAGCAGTTAATAACCTAGGACAAGTGGGTACATCGTATCACAGGGATACAGATTCCATTTCCACACTCTGCCAATGGCAAATGGTTGGCCAGATCTGCCAAAAAATCAATGGGCAGAGGTACAGAAACGGGTTACGTTCCATATAGGGGCCATTCAGAGAGTACCAGAACAGGAAAAAGGACAAGGTTTTTACTCGACTGTTCTTGGTACCCAGAAAGGACAAGGCCTGGCGGCCAATACTGGATTTATCGATTTTGAACACATACCTGAACATTCCAAAATTCAAAATGCTGACTTTGCAGCAGCTTCTGCCCATGATGGGCAAGAATGCTTGGCTGGTGACTTTAGAACTAAAAGAGGCATACCTGCATGTCCCAATAAGACAATCGTGCAGAAAGATACCTCAGATTCAAGGCTGGCTTAATGCATTACCAATTCTCTGCACTGCCCTTCGGCTTATCCTACTGCACCCTGGGTCTTTACAAAGTGCCTGGCACCAGTAATTGCATTTTGCAGACAAAAATGTATACACATATATCCATACTTGGACGACTGTCTCATTCAAGCAGAGAAGAAGGACACTCTTCTTCAACACCTGGCATTTGTGAAAATGCTCCTAACATGCCTAGGGTACACAATAAACGAAAAGGAATCGCAACTGGTACCCACTCAAAAGATAACATTCCTGGGTGCAAACTTGAATACAACTGCCCAGATGACTTACCTCATGCCAGACAAGCAAAGGCAACTGACTACTTAAGTCAAACTGATGGCAACAAAAACCCAGTCTTCTGCAAGACAAATTCTGCAGGCTCTGGGCTTCATGGCATTCTGCATCCTAATGATTCCATATGCAAGACTGCATACGAGGAAACTTCAATGGTACCTAAAAAGTTTATGGAGTCAACATTCTCACAGTCTGGAAACAATGATTTCTCTCATTCCCTGCCTGCAACAGAAGTGTTTATGGTGGGCAAAGGCATGTCACCAAAGCATGGGACGGCCATTCACTCTACCCCTGCCAGCCAAACCATAACAGATGCATCAGATTATGCCTGGTGGGGCCCACATGGCAGGAAGATGCTTTCAGGGCATATGGTCACCAAA
>NC_056729.1:499323380-499471340 GCF_019279795.1 Protopterus annectens | reverse complement strand
TTTTTTATTGCCTTACTCTGAGAGGCCGCCACCTTGTTAAATCTCTACCTCGAGAACCAATGCCTCAAATGGTTAGCCCTTAGGATGGATCCTACATTGGAGGCCGCACCTGAACCTTCGCGCAAGAAGGCCAAGGTTCCTAGGCCTTTTTTGCCTGCCGCTCTGCTTCCTGATGCACCTCCAACTGCTGATCTAGGGGTTGAAGCACACTTGGAGGATCCATCGACTGCAGCAGTGTCCCTCAAGGAAGCCATTTCACAGTCGATGACCGGCATGTCCTCAGAGCTCACTCAGACAAAAACACCCATCGAGGTTGAGGGGGAACCAGTTTCAGTGGTACCTCCGGCAGGAATCCAGACTTCGGATGTGCTAATCTCCAGACCCAACATCAGGCCACTCTACTTCCTCTCAGGCCAAAAAGAAGCAGAAAACTGAACATGCCTCCTCTTCAGAAGTCACACCGGATTGGCAGGCCTTCACTTCCTCTCTCATGCAGACCTTTATGGGCCTTAGGCCTTCAGCCTCAGCCACTTCCACCCTGCCTCTTCTGAGACCTAGGCCTGACTCTGCTGTTTCTCTCTTATCCATAAACCATGAGGTCAGAGAAGAACATGACTCTTCTTTCTCCATCGGAGGAGTCCATTTCTTATGTTTCCCAGATTGCCTCCCCTCAGGAATATTACTCTCCGGATGAGGAATCTGTGGAGGGTGACTCTCCCCCTGAGGACATTACTTTTGGTGTGACCATCACCAAGATGAAGTATTACTTTAAATGGGACACTTCCCAAATGACCGACGCCCAAAAAAGGTACTTTGAACTGATGTTAGTGGAATCCCCCTCAGCATTTCCCTCTGTTCTGCCTGCTTACTTGGATGCCTTCAATGCGGCCTCTGAGGCCCGTGCCTCCCAGCCTCCTGCCCCTAAGTGTCCTGACAACTTCTCATTACATCCGAGTGACGCCTTCAGGTGCATATGCAGTTACCACCTACTGCTCCTCTAGATGTCAAATATTACTTGCTCATATTGCATTAATAATTCCAAAATCATGCTACATACAAGGTATCAGAATATTTTATCCTGAAGCATACATGATGGCAAACACAATTGTATTGATATCTGACCTCTTTCAATGAGTATTTTTTAGAATTGTAAGGTGATAACTTAATTTTTAAAGGCTCAGGCCACACCCACTAGGAGTTAAAGGTACACACTCAAAAGAGTTGTACTGGAGGGAATGAGATAAAGTACCAGAGGACCACAAATTCTTAGTTAAGCCACCCTTGGTGGACCCAGCTGTTATTGCCACCACAGCAGATAAGCAATCTAGACTGCTGCCCTCTGCCTCCCTACTACCTTTGACAAAGACGGTAAGTACATGGAAAGGATGGAGAAAGAAGGTGTACACTTTTCCTTTGACTTTCAGAGCCATAAATTATCAGACCCACATGACCAAGTATGCATTGCACTTGGTCTCTCAAGGCTCCTCCATGCTGGCTTCCTTGCCTGACAGTCCCAGCAAGACGGACATCTCATCCAAACTTTCCTTTGCCCAACAGGTAGCCAGGCCCTTCATAAAGTGCAGCTACGATGTTGCAGAAGCATCTGCCAGGTCTGCAGCATCTGCTTCAGCCCTCAGGAGGTACTCATGGCTAAGACTCCAAAACCTCCCCTTGGACTTGAAGGCTAAACTCCTGGACGCTCCTCTGGACCACAATGTGCTGTTTGGAAAACTGTCCGCTGACCTTTTTAAACATCTACAAGAAAAAAAGCAAAGAACTCCAGGACATTAAGCACCTTCTGGTGTTGCCCATACCCACGTATTACAAGAACTACCCTGCTAAAGCCACCTTTGTAAGATGTACTCTACAGCCCTCCTCTTCCAAGTCCAGGAGAGGGGCCAGAAGACCTAACTCTAGATCCTCTGCTCCACCACAACAACCCAGACAGCCCTTTCAAGACAGAAGAGGCCTCAGTAATGCGTGACTGCCTTGCCCACCCCCACTCAGCCCGCCTTTCCCACTGTCTCCCCCTTTGACAATCCATCACTTCTAAAACATTATCCAAAAAGTGTACTTCCTGTCCTGGAAAGAGAAGACACCCAGAAGAGACATCCCTTCCCTCCCCAAAAACCAGGCCCATCTCATGCCACATGTTCTGGCAGAACTTCTACAGCTAGGCACCATAGAACCTGTTCCTCCAGGGCAAGAAGGAAAAGGGTTGTACTCCCATCTCTTCTGGTCCCCAAAAAAGATGGCCCTTGGAGACCCATCTTAGATCTGTCCTTTCTAAATCTACATCTTCAGGTACCCTCCTTCAAAATGCCCCCCCCCCCACCTTGCTGCCTCTCATTCAAGCCAAGGCCTTCATGGTCTCCCTAGACCTAAAGGCCTTGGCTGCCTGCACATACCCATCAGGAGTTCCCACAGACAATTACTGTGTTTCTCTGGCCCTTCCTATCTATTCCAATTTACTGCCTTACCTTTTGGTTTATCCACAGCCCCCAAGGTCTTTACAAAGTGCTTATCCCCAGCCATTGCCTTCTGCAGAACTGAAGGGATACAAATCTCCCCTTATCTGGACAACATCCTGATTCTGGCAGAGTCCAGGAATGCTGTATTAAAGCATCTACATTTCACCATGTCCCTTCTGCAAACTTAGGATTCACCATCAAACTTCCCAAATCCTCTCTGATCCCAAGCCAGGACAAGATTTTCCTCGGCTGCAGAATCATAACAGAACAATGAAGGCCTTTCTACCTCAGGACAAGGTTCTGTCTTTAACTTCCCACTTCAAGGAAGCTGTACTATCCCGAAAGGTAACAGCAAGTAATTTTCTTCGTCTCCTGGGTTTGATGGCAGCAACCATCCCCATGCTATCTCTGGCAAGAATGCACATGAGCAAGCTGCAGTGGTTCCTAAAGAACACTTGGTCCCATCACCTACATCCTCTCGAGCAGGCCACCCCCCCTCCTTCCCTGTCTGAAAACAGAAATCAACTGGTAGACCCAGCAAGGGAAATTGAACCCAGGGCTGCCACTACAGCCCCCCACCCCAACCCAAGTTATGCATACAGATGCCTCAGATTCGGGCTGGGGAGCAACTCTGGCTTCTTACAAGATTCAGGAAAAATGACATCATTCTCTTCAGGACAAACACATCAGTATCGGGGAAATAACAGTAGTTTTCTTAGCTCTACAGACTTTCACCCCCTTCTGGTTCCAGAGGTGCTCCAGATGGTCACCAACACCACCACGGTGATGTGGTACCTCAACAAGCAGGGAGGAACAAAGGCCAATCAGCTGTGCAGTCTATCCCTGCTGATATGGGACTTGGCCTCCCGGCTTAGTCTTGCAGGTGGTCTACATCCCCTCACAGGACAACCAGCAAGCAGATCTCTTGAGCAGGACCTTCTCACCTCAGCATGGATTGATGCTGAACAGGGAGAACGACTTAGATGTAGTCCACCGGTGGGGTGCTCCCCAAATAGACCTGTTTGCCTCCCCCCAGAACAGGCAACTGCAGTACTTCTGCTCAAAAACCAACTCCCCTCCAGCATGGAGAATGGACACTTTCAGCATCTCTTGGGAGGGGAAGTTCCTTTATGCTTTCTCCCCATTCTCAGTGATTCAGAAAGTTCTCCTGAAAATTCAGAAGGACAAACCAAAAATCTTGTTAGTGACTCCCTACTGGCCAAGGCAGCACTGGTTCCCCCTACTTCACAAATTAGCCAAGGGCAATCACTTCGTTACCCTACAAGGTGAATCTACTGTCACAAGACAAATCAACTCTCCTACACCCACAGATGATGTTTTGATTCCTTTCAGACACCAGTACTCAGAGGATGTGCTTTTAGTCCTAAGGGAGGCAAAGGAACCCTACCACCAGAAAATCTTACTTGGCTAAATGGGAAAGATTTGCAAAATTATGTCTGCAAAAGGGAGGGGACCCCAGCTCCGCTGAGTTTCCCCTGGTTCTAAACTACTTGTGTCAAGTTGATAAAAAGTGACCTTTCTTCTGTAAACGTACAGCTCTCGGCCATATCAGCTTGCCTGTCCCTGGAACCCCCCTTGCTGGCCAGGCTCAGCGTAAAGCTCTTCCTTAAAGGGGTCTTGCACATGAAACCACCTAGGAAACCTATCCCTCAGCTTTGGGACCTTAACTACATCTTGGAGAAGTTAACCCAACATCCCTTTGAACCTGCCAGGCCTTCCTCCTTACAGATGTGTACATAGAAAGACGGTCCTTCTGATGGCTATCACTTTAGCCAGTAGAGTGTCAGAACTGCAGGCTCTAATGGCCTGTCCCCCCTACACAGTCTTCCACAAAGACAGGGCATCCTTGCAAACCAACCCCTCCTTTATGCCTAAAGTGGCCAGTGATCTCTCTTTTAATCAATCCATTCATCTGTCCACCTTTTTTCCCCTCACCCACTAACGAACTGGAGAGGATACTGCACTCCCTGGATGTGCACAGACAACTTGGATTCTACCTGCACAAGACCAAGGCCATCAGAAAGACTAACCAGCTCTTTGTCTCCTTCCACCCCAGAGCCCTGGGCAAGGCAGTTTCCAAGCAAACCATTGCATGCTGGATCAGGAAAGCTACTTGCTTCTGCTACTCTCACCACGGAAAGTGACCCCCAGCGGGAATCGAGGCCCGTTCCACTAGAGCTGTGGCCACCTAAGGGCCTTCATGAAAGACCTAGACACACAGCATCCATTTTGGAAGCAGCCACCTGTGCCACTATCCACACCTTCACCAAGCATTACAAATTGGACAAGTTTCCAGACCTAGGACATGATTTGCCAGGGCAATCCTGCAGGGTCTTGTAGAACCCCTCTGCATCTGTCCCCACCCTCTCATCCTCTTAAGCTGTGGTATGCTCCCACACCTAGAATACTGCAACATAGGAATTGTAGGACATAGTGAGTAAAATCTTACCATAACCATAGATGTCCTTTTCCATGTTGCAGTATTCCTTCCTGCCCAACAGTTCCCTCAGGTCTTATACCTTCCTCTATTACCTACATTTCAGTAGGTCTCCAAGTCACACACCTGTAAACAACTGGCACACCACCTGCTGGGCCTTATTCTCTCCCTGCTGGCCTTCAAGTTCTGAGGATTGTGCGTGCAGACGTCACATTTAAGGGCCCTTGTTTATGGCCCTACGTGTGACGTCCCATGCCCACTACAGCAGCCAAGCTGAAGCTTTTGTATAGAAGCTGATATACGAGTCACCTGAGGGCAGGAAATCCCCCACAACTAGAATGCTGCAACATGGAAGAGAAGGACATCTATGGTTATGGTAAGATTTTACACTATTTATCTCAGAGTGGATCTACACTCCTAGAACAAGGGCTTACTCATCCACCCATAGTCAGAAACCCTCCAACTGGCCCTGTGGGTGATAGAGCCCTGATTCCTTTCAGACACCTTTATTCTGAGGATGTACTACAGGTCCGGCAGGAGGCCAGGAAACCTAACACCAGAAAATTTTACCTCTGCAAATGGAAGCAATTTTCGCTTTCGTGTCTTACCAGAAACCAAAACCCGCTTTCGGTGGATCCCCTATGGTTCTGTCTTATGTGTGTGAATTGCTTAATGCAGGCTTAGCTTCGTCCGCCATAAAAGCACATCTGTCGGCTATCTCTGCTTCTCTGCCACTTGCACCCACCCCTAGCTTCGAGATTTGATGCAAAATAATTCCTTAAAGACATCTTCCACATCAGACCTCCAGGAGACCTGACACTCCACCGTGGGACCTGAACTTTATGCTAAAGAAACTGACTTCTGAGCCTTTTGAGCCAGCCTCTGAAAACTGTCCTGGTGGCTATTTCCTCCACCAGCAGGTATCAGAATTACAAGCCCTTATGGCCTCTCCTTTCCTTCCACAAGGGCAAGGTTTCCCTTCATGCCAACCCCTCCTTCATAACAAAGGTAGTTAATGAATTGTCCTTAAACCATCTGCCCACCTTTTTCCCCTCTCCCCAGAACAGTTCTACACTCCGATGTACACAGATGACTCAGATTTTAAATATACAAGACCAAATCCTTTAGCAAATCAGACCAACTGTTTGTATCATTCCACCATAGGGCTGTAGGATCGCCTGTGTCCAAACAGACCATCTCCAACTGGATATCCAAATACATTGCCTTTTGCTATACACACCATGGTAAAGCACTTCCAGGCTCAGTCAAATCTCACTCTACAAGAGCAATATCTTCCTCGGGGGGGGGGGGGGCACTCCTCAAAGGGTTGGACACCAACTATATCTTAGAAGCAGTTACTTGGACATCTGTCCACACTTTCACTAAACATTATAAGCTGGATTGCATCTGCAAATCCAGGGCAGGGTTCACCAGGGCCGTTCTCAATGGCTTTCTTGAGAGTTCCTCTTCCTCCTCCCTTTCTGCATGAGCTTTTGTATTCTCCCTCATGAAAGAATACTGCAACGGATGAATAGAAGGACATTGATTTAGTTGTGTAAGAACTTATAACGATAGATGTCCTTCTCTTCTCTGTTGCAGTTTTCTGTTCCAGTTTTCTGTTCCACCCTCCTTCCCCCACTTCCTGGCATTCTTGGATGCATTGATCTTCTTTCCCTTAGACTATCTCTCTGCCTGAGGCGTCAGTTCTGAAGATGGTGCACGCATACATCTCTTTTATGGCCGACATCTGATAGTGGCCTATGTCAGACATACTGCGCACCCTAATGTAGTAAATGACTGATATACTGGCCTATGTCGGGTCGTCTCCTTTGCAGGCAGCTCCCTCATGTAAAGAATACTGCAACAGAGAAGAGAAGGACATCTGTCGTTATGATAAGTTCTTGCACAACTAATCTTTCCTCCTCTATATTCAAAGTATAATATGAGCATCCTTAAAAAAAATCTTTACCGCATATCAATGCTAGATTGAAGGTAAACTAAGGGAAGGTAATGAATGACTTTAAAGAAAAAACATAAGTGAGAAAGAAATAGATGTCTAGGTGATAACAGGGCCCAGGACCAAGACAGTAACCAACAATGAATATCTTGCTTCCCCTCCATTCCTCACCTTTTAATATAACCCAGCCTTAAACCCCCCCCTTTCCAAATAGACCCCCCCTTCCAGAATTGGGAAGCATATATCTGCATTTTCAGAAAAAAAGTAGACATTACAAGTGGACCCTGCAGATCACCATCTAGATGTACAGTTTCTCTTTGTCCTGCAATATGAAGGCATTCCATTCTATCCCTTAGAGCAGACATACTTGGTGCCAACTCTTTCCAATTGAGCAGACATACTTGGTGCCATCTTTTCAAGAAGGGCTGCTGGCAACAAATAGCAGTTGTGTACTAGGAGGTGAACAGGTCACAGGCTTTTGAAAACTCCAGACTTTTCCTAGTGTCGAGAAAAGAATGAACTTTGGAGGCTTATTCTCGATCTTTCGAATGTGAATGCGTTCCTAAAGGTTGAAAAGTTCAAAATGCTGACTCTGTACACTCTTCTTACCTCTGCCTTTAACTCTGGTCCTTGTCTAGATCTCAAGGACGTATGCCTAAATACACTGACACATAGTGACTACAGGCAGTTAAGATTCAAGGTGGGAGGAATTACAACCGTAGTTTACTTTGTTGTCAGTTTAGCTAGCTACTGCATCCAAGATCTTTACAGAAATGATCCCACTTGTAGGCCATCCATAGCAGAACCAAGGTCATTTGCATACCCCTCACCTTTGGTAATTGCCTAATTCAGGCCTAGGCTCAGGAAGAGAGTCTGAGAGCATTGCCTTACACTTTGAACTGTTTACTGGACCTGTGCTAGTCTTGGAACTTCTCATGTCAAGTCTAAATCTGTTAAGGGCAGTTGTCTTCATGGGAGAATTTGCTTGGCTCTCTTGCCAGCAGAAGATTATTCTCTCCCAGCAGAAAGCAGCATTCCTTTCTCAATTATTAAAGATGGCTGGGAAAGGACTGTGTTTGCAAGGGAATTCCTGAGGATCCTGGGGAACAGTGCAGCCCATATTCCTACTGGCAGGGCCTATCTATTTCAAAAGATAGAGGAAGATGGGCCGAGGATGATCTGAATAGCACCCTTTTGGCCCAGGCAATATCGGTACCCCAGTCTCCACAGAGTGGCCAGGGAAAAGCCATGGCTGCTTCCTTTGGAAGTGAATCTCCTACCGTAGAACAAAGGGACAACCATAAACCTCTACTTGAGCACACTGAAGCTGGCATGCTGAATGATATTATTCTCATCCCCTCCAACCAGGTGTTTAACAAGGACATCTGACTTATTCTCAGAGGTTTGGAGACCTAGCATCAGGAAGTCATACGTCTCAAAATAGAAAAAAAATGTCACTTGTGCCATTTCAAGGAATAACAGCTTTACAAGCAAATGTCCCCCTTGTTTTTTCTAACCTGGTGGAACTTCTCTTCAAGAGCTGTTACTCTTGAATTAAAGTCCATACCTATCTGCCTGCCTTTGCAGCCTCCCTTTTTCTCCTTCTCCGCAGTAACACATATTTTCACTATCTGTCACTTAAGACCACTTGAGGGCCACTTCACAACTTAAGATCTTAATTTTGTGCTGGCAAATCTTACCTTGCCTCCATTTGTGTTCAGACTCAGAATAATTTATTTATTTATTTAACATTTGTTGACCGGGAATGTCCAACTAGGTTCCACAGAGCTTGTTTTCAGCGGAGGCCCGGGGAGAAATGCTCCGGATTCCCCCATAATCACCCCATAATCACCTAAAACTACCCTCAGTGGTTGTCAGAAGTCACAACGATCTATTCAAATATAAAAAAATCTTTCTTGGGCTTCACAAGGATACAGCCACCTGCTTTATGTCTAAAGTAATCTCAGAAGTTTCTAAACCAAGCAGTCTACCTGCCTATTATCTTCCCTAATCCGCAAAACAAAGAGGAAAGAGCTCTTCATTCCCTGGATTTGTACAGGCTACTCTGTTTTTAAGTACATAATTAGTCAGATTTTCAGAAACTTATGTGGAGCCTTTTCAAGTAAACAAAGGAGAGTAGTCTGTGAACTCTTTCTAAATGGATATCCAGTTGTATAGGCTTTTATTATAAGCACCATGGCAGGAGTATGCCTGATCACATCAGGTCACATTCTACCAGGGCTACTGTGTTTACCAGTGTCTTTGTAAGCAGATTGTTCACCCATTTTATGGAAGCAGCCACCTAATCCTACACATGCACACTTTTTCCAAACTAAATCTCTCCTCAGGCTGTAGTCGTAGAGCCAGCTTCACATCAGCAGTCCTGCACAAACTTATTTTCCCACCTTAATGTACTCACTGTGCAAGCCTCCCATCATAATCCTCCCACTTGGTATTACTGCACCAATGAAACATGATGAACGTTGTACAGGTGTATATGCTTCCCGCAAATATAAATGTTGGAATGTCTTCACTGTTGAAGTAACCATCTCCTCCCATCATCCTTTCTGTACCTTTCTATACATAGAAGGGTGGGCTCCCCTTTCTTCCCTCATAGAATCCTTCATCTATTCTCAGCTAATTCCCTGCAGGTCTCTCTAATCTCTTCCAATGAGGACAGCAGGGACAAGTTATTCTCCCTGCCAAGGAAGTGGTGAGTGGAGCTCTGCCCAGGGGGACAACAAAGACCAGAAGCAATGGCGACAGTTTTTGACACTTTATTCACTGATGTCCAAGAGGAGGTCATCTGCTGGTGCTAGGGTAAGGGAGTAAATCTCTGGGGTTTTTCTGGGACAACCAAGAGATTTCAAGACAGGCACTCCCCCAGTATTATTTCTGCAATTTGAAAGAGATTAGAGCATCTACATTTTCTGATATGTATTCAAAACTGTATTTTTCCAGTTGAAAACCATTAATCAGAATTGTTTTAAAATGACAGGAGTAATTCAAAGAACATGACTGTTGCAGCTGCAAAGTTTTTATTGGTATTTTACAGGTGTCCATGAATGCTTCATGTGCAAGAATGGTACAGATGTAAAGCGCTGTATGTCATCCCAGTGTGGAAAATTTTACCATGAAGATTGTGTGAAAAAATGCCAGCGAGCGGTGGTTGATTCAAAGGGGTTTCGGTGTCCTCTGCATACCTGTTTGAGTTGCTATGTTGCTGGTCCTTCCAATCCCAAAGCAACAAAAGGTATATAGACTTGTAGTCTCTCATTGTCACGTTATAATTTCATTATGTCTTTGTGATCTACAGCAAAATTAATGTAATACTGTATCCGGAAAAAAATTGCAGTGTGTGAAAATGTTAGAGGTAATGAACTTTAGACTTCTGCAGGACTAGCCACCCAGCGGTGTAGACCTTGGCTCAAGATGATTGTCACTGTTGAAGTGACACCCTGACCCAGTCTGTAAAAATGAGGAAAAAGGAGTTATGGATGGTCAGACTTTTTTTAATTAAAATAAGTGTTTGATAAACTTCTCTGAGAAGAAAAGCATTACCTGATGTTCTTAGTGTTTCACTGTTGCAGTTATTACATTTGGGTAATCTGCTGGCAGGTTGCCCTCAGCTGGCCTGAATAACAAAGTCTTGAGTCCTGCGTCGGTTGCGGTCTCCTCTTCCTTGACGTCAGGTTGTCAGAGGTATAACACCTGCAGCCGATGCCATTTTATTCAGTCTTTCTTGCCGCGCGGTGCCCGAAGCAGAAGCAGTTCACAAGTGCATGTCGGCCAACTCCAGAAATTTTCGCATTCGAGTTTCAGAACCGAAGTCTTCAACTAAAGCTAAGTACCCCGTTGGGGAAACTTTTTCTTGCTCCTTACCGATGTCAGTAACAGTTAATAATTGCATTACTTGTGGGAAGCAAATACCTCATAAGGATTTTCATTTGTACTGTATTCCTTGCCTAGGCCCAGATCATAACGTGCCTTGCTGTCGGTTTTGTGCTAGATTTAACCAATGCACTATTAAGTGTCGGTGTATTTTTGCTTCTAAATATTTTGGATCAAGATTTAATTACCCTGAAATGTCGTTGGTTAGCAATCCGACTACCAGAGTTCACAAAAACCGCAAAGAAAGAGAGACAGAGACCGTCAAGGTCCAAAACCAATGACGAAACTTCTTCTAAGCCAGTCGCTGGTTCGCCGGTGCTCAGTGAGGCACTTTCGCAGCCCCTGATACCCACTACTTTTGAGTCGCAGGCCTCTACCGAGACCCATGTGGAGTCCGGTATGCCGCAAGATTCTGTCAGAGTATTGAACCCCGGATGTCTCTCTCTTGGATGGGTCCGGAGTCGCTGAGCAGGCAGTGGCTTTTGAGGGTGTTTTCAGGCCTCAACATTTTTATATAAAACAGACACCAGCCTCAAAAACAAGATCAAAAACATCTTCTATGTCTAAAAAAAAACAACACATGAGCCACGTGCTCAGGGCTCTATGCATAAAAAAAGATGATCAAAATGGATGAGGACTTAATTACCTTGATCAGGGGTTCCCAACCCCCCCCCCCCCTCTTCTGATCAGGAATTTTCTATTCCACCATATGAGGATTCTGATGTAGAAGAATCCATCCCATCTGCATCTCCTCCTGAGGATTATTCTTTTGGAGAAACCTTGCATACTTTAAGGAAACATTTTCACTGGAAGAGTCAGGATTTCTCTGAATCAAAAAAGAGGCTTGGGGATTTCCTTCTTCCTCAGCATAGGCCTTTGACAATACCCCCTGTATTAGACGTTGTGGATGATGTGTTTTCGGAATCAAGCATGGCTCCTGATTCCCTACCTTCGGCTCCTAGTAAGCCAGACAGATATTACAGGGTTCCTGACTCCCACAAGTTTCTATTCAAAAATCCTGCTGCTGATCTGAGACTATTTCACAGGGTCCCAAAGGTGTAAAGGCCACTACAGCCAAAAATCCTACCCCCTCTGATAGAGATTCCAGGGCGCTGAATAGATGGGGAAAGAAGGTTTATATGTCTGCAACCTTGGCAATTAGGGCCTTACAAACTGCCAGTTTCATATGCTTAAATGTCAACAGCATGATGCTCATCGTGTTTCACTGTTGCAGTCATTACACTAGGGTTATCCTGCTGGCAGGCTACCCGCAGTCGGCCAGAATTCCAAAGTCTAGGTCCGGCGCCTGTTGCTGTCGCCTCTTCCCTGACATCAGTGCGCCAGAGGTATAAAAGATATAGCCAATGCCATTTTCTTCAGTCTTTCTTGCCATGCAGTGCCCGAAGCAAAAGCAGTTTGCAAGTGCCGATCGGCCGACTCCTGAGATTTTCGAAATTGAATTTCAGAACCAAAGTCTTCAATAAAGCGAAGTACCCCGTTGGGGTAACTTTTTCTTCCTCCAGACCGATGTCAGTAAAAGTTAACAATTGTATTTCTTGTGGGAAGCAAATACCTCATAAGGATTTTCACTCTTACTGTATTTCTTGCCTAGGCCTTGACCACGACTTTGCTAGTTGTCTGTTTTGTGCTAGATTCAACCAACTATCAACGCACTATTAAGCGTCTGTTTGATTTTGCTTTACATTACTTTGGCCCTAGATTTAACTACATAATGCCGTCTGAACAATCTACAACCGGAATTAATAAAAAACGCAAAGACAAAGAAAAGGACAGGCATCTGAGGTCCAAAACCGACTAAGCATCTTCTAGGCCAGTCGCCGGTTCTCAGTGTGGTGCTTTCGCAGCCCCTGACACCTGCTACCTCAGATCCACAGGCTGCATCCGACTCCCACGTGGAGACACCTAGGACTCTGGAAACTCAAGGTATTGGGCCTGCGGAAACTATTCCCTCAGATGGGTCCGGAGCCGCTGAGCAGGCATCGGATTCTGAGGGTGTTTTCAGACCTTCACAGCTTACTATTAAGTCCACTACAGCAGCCAAGCCAAAGTCAAAAACACCATTAAAGACAAGGAAACAAGTACAGCATTCTCCTGGACAGTCATCCATGCCAAAGAAACAGATGCTTAAAATGGCCAAGGACCTAATTACTTTGATCAGGGGTTCCCATCCCCCTCCTGATAAAAGACCTCGGCAAGAGACTATGACTCCTCTGACCAGGTTTCTATTTCCTCTGATTCCTCTTCAGATCAGGGATATTCTGTCCCTCCCTATGAGGACTCTGATGCAGAAGAATCTATACCTTCAGCCTCTCCGCCTGAGGATTACTCTTTTGGGGAAACCTTGCACACCATGAGGAAGCATTTCCTTTGGGAGAGCCAGGATTATTCAGACTCCAAGAAAAGGCTCAGAGACTTTTATTGCCTCAGCACAGGCCCCTGGCTAATCCCCCCTGTGCTTGATATTGTTTTCTCTGAATCCAGTTCATCTCCTGATTCTTTACCCCCTGCATCAGTCAAGCTAGACAGGTACTACAGGGTCCCAGACTCTCATAAATTTCTTTATAGAAACTCTGCTGCTGACCCAGAAGCAATTTCTCAGTGTCCCAAAGGGGTTAAGGCTTCCACTGCAAAAAAACCCTATCCCCTCTGATAAGGATTCTAGAGCTCTGGATAGTTGGGGGAAAAGTTTACACTTCTACTACTTTAGCTGTAAGGGCTTTACACTGCCAGTTTCACATGCTTAAATATCAACAATACCTAATGTCTTTGTTAAAACAGAAAATGCTTACAAACTCAGAATGCCCTGACAATAAGGAAATGCAGGATTTATTGCATGCAGCTGAACAAGTGGGAAAGCATACTCTGCAGTGTGGTTTTGATTCATTAGAGGCTTCTTGCAGAGCCGCAGTTACAGGCTCTGTCATTTGAAGGTATGCTTGGTTAAAAGAACAAAGTTTACCTGATCATGTTAAAGTAAAATTATTGGATGCTCCACTACAGCATTATACTTTGTTTGGTGTTAAGGCAGAAAGTGTTGAAGAAAATGGAGGATAAAGCAAAGTCAATGCAGACAGTAAAGGATTTCTTACAGGTTCAGCCACCTAGATTTAGCAGAAACCAGCCTTCTAAAAATTAGTCCTTTCCGATGTCAGACAGGCCACAAAGAGGCAGATACAGACGCCCAAGAGGCAGATCTCAGCCCTAAACATACCTAAACAATGGGGTGCTTCAGCCCCCAAAGGAGAAGACAAATCACAACCTTATAGGAAACGGTCCCAATGACTTCCCTCTACAAATGCCAAGCACTTACCTTTTGGCAGCACCTTTAGGGGGAAAGCTAGCACTTTTCTCACAAAATTGGCACTTGATCACCCAGGACAAATGGGTACTGAATATTGTTTCTCAGGGTTACAGATTCCACTTTCACACCCTTCCAAAATAAAAAGGTATGCCAGACCTGCCACAAAACCAATGGGCAAAGGCACCAAAAACAAATTTCTGCTCTCATGGACAAGAGAGCTATTCAAAGAGTACCACAGCAAGAACAAGGACAAGGATTTTACTCAAGACTTTTCCTGGTACCCAGAAAGGACAAAGCCTGGAGACCAATACTGGACCTGTCATTCCTAAATACTTCCTGGATGTTCCGAAATTCAAAATGTTAACACTGCAGCAACTTCTACCCATGCTGGGCAAGAAGGCTTGGCTAGTTACTTTGGACCTCAAGGAGGCATACCTGTATTTCCCAATCAGACAATCTTGCAGAAGATGCCTCAAATTCCATAGCTGGCTCAATGCATTACCTATTCTCTGCTTTGCCCTTTGGCTTATCTACTGCGCCCAGGGTCTTCACAAAATGCCTGGCACCAGTAATTGCATTTTGCAGACAAAAAGGAATTCAGATATATCCCTACTTGGATGACTGCCTTATCCAAGCAGAGAGCAAAGACATTCTACTAAAGCATCTGGCATTTGTAAAAAGATTGCTAATTTGCCTAGGGTACACAGTAAACGAAAAGAAATCAAAACTAGTGCCTTCTCAAGAGATAATATTCCTGGGTGCAAGCTTAAATATAACTGCCCAGATGGCTTATCTGACGCCAGACAAGCAAAGGCAACTGACTCATTACTTTCAAATGATGGCAACAAACACCTAGCTCCCTGCAAGAAAAATTCTGCAGGCTCTGGGCTTCATGGCATCCTCCATTCTACTAATTCCATATGCAAGACTGCATATGAGGAAACTACAATGGTACCTAAAAAGTGTTTTGACTCAACATTGCCACAGCCTGGAAACAATAATAACTCTTATTCCCTGTCTGCAACAGGAGTTTCGATGGTGGGCACTGGCCTGTCACCACAACAAGGGACAGCCATTCACCTTAACCACAGCTAGGCAGACAATAACAACAGATGCATCGGATTATGCCTGGGGGGCACACATGACAGGAAAATGTATTTAGGGTACGTGACCCAAGGAACAAATGCATCTTCACATCAAGCAAAAAGAGATGCTAGCTGTACAGCATGCCCTGACAGCCTTCAAGGAACTACTACATCCAGGACAACTGTTATTAAAGACGGACAGTACCACAGTTATGTGGTGCATAAACAAGCAAGGGGGCACACATTCCTACCCCCTCTGCAGGCAAGCCATGACTTTGTGGAACACGGCACTAACCTATCAAGTACATCTGCAGACACAACTCCTGCCAGGAAAGAAAAATACTCTGGCAGACGAACTAAGCAGAAACCTCATGGATCCTCACGAATGGAAACTAAATCCACAGGTTTTCAGCATGATAACAAGGAAATGGGACGCCCAGACATAGATCTTTTTGCCTCCCCTCACAACTGCCAACTGCAGAGATTGTGAACAAGAACTTATCACTCACAAGCATGGAAATGGATGCTCTATCATTCAGCTGGAAAACACTGACAGTTTATGCCTTTCCCCCACTACCGCCTCTTCCCAAGGTACTCCTAAAAGTCAGACAAGAAAAGCCAAAAATGATTCTGATTGCCCCAGACTGGCCACGCCAGCACTGGTACCCAATACTAAAGAGCTTGTCTCAAGGCCTAGCCTGGGCTTTACCTCAAATTCCTCATCTTCTGACTCAACAAAACAATCAGATTCTGCACAGTCAACTCAGAACCTTAAATCTGGCTGCATGGCAGATAATATAGCCACTCAGACCACACCTCTCTCTAAAGCTGTTATGGGATGCCATTTTAGAAGCCAGGAGGCCCAGCACTAGGAAATCTTATGCAGAAAAATGTAAGAGATTCTGTGCTTGGAACCAGGCACAAGGACGCGAACCACTTGTTCCAAATATACCTCAGATTTTACAATACCTAACTGAGATGCTGGACAAAGGCCTATCCTTCTCATCAGTTAAGAAGCATGCCTCTGCCATTTCAGCTCATTACAATACGGAACCTTCTATTTTCTCTCATCCACTACTAAGACAGTACCTCAGAGGGGCAAAAAACATAAGACCCCCAAGGAGAGCACCGATACCTACATGGGACCTCAATTTTGCTTTAGAAAAGCTCACACTGCCTCCTTTTGAGCCGGCCAATACAGCTGATATAAAATTTTTGTCATGGAAAACTGCTCTGCTCCTAGCAATAACTTCAGCAAGAAGAGTCTGAGTTACCGGCATTAATGGCAGTGGAACCTTTCATCATTTTTCATCAGGACAGGGTTTCTCCAAGGACAAACCCAACATTTATGCCGAAGGTAGTATCCAGTGTGGCTCTTAACCAAACCATTAATTTGCCAACATTTTATCCAAATCCCCAGAATAAAGGGGAGAGACTTCTGCACACTTTGGACATACACAGACAGCTATGCTTCTATTTGCACAAAACAAAAGCTTTCAGAAAGACTGAGCAACTGTTTGTAGCTTATGCTGCAGGGTCACAAGGAAAGCCTATCTCAAAGCAGACTATTTCAAAATGGATAGGACATTGCATTAGTTTCTGCTCTTCACATCATGGCAAATCAGTGCCTAAGGGCATTAGGCCACATTCAACCAGAGCAGCAGCCACTTCAGCAGCCTTCCTCAGAGGAGTACCAACCAAAGACATTCTAGAGGCTGCAACATGGAGTTCAGTGCACACTTTCACCAAGCACTACCACTTACCTCTCGACTCTAAATCTAGAGCAGGGTTTGCCACTGCAGTTCTGCAGGGCCTTGTAGCCTCTCCTAATCCTATTTAGGCCCAGCCACCCAACCCCAGCTTTGGGATTCAACCCAAGTGTAATGACTGCAACAGTGAAACACGATGAACATAGTACAGTTGTGTACCTACCATAAATGTAGATGTTGGAGTGTATTCACTGTTGCAGTCCAGCTTACCCACCCACCCACCATCCCCCTTTTATTTGCTGGGACTTTTCTGTACATCTGTATTCTATACAACATATGTGGTGTATTTGCTTGTAGATGAAGGAAATGTTTATTTTAGTACATGCATGCTACTTGGCATAATTTTTTTAGCCTACCTATTTGGGGGCACCTGACATCTGGGACAAGAAAAACTGAAGAAAATAGCGTCGGCTGCATCTTTTATACCCCTGGCGCACTGACGTCAGGGAAGAGGCGACAGCAACCGCCGCCGGACCTAGACTTTGGAATTCTGGCCGACTACCAGCAGGATAACCCAAGTGTAATGACTGCAACAGTGAATACACTCTAACATCTACATTTATGGTAGGTACACAACTGTACTGTATGGGCTTATTGAAACAGAAAATGATGTTGATTTCCAATTGTGTGGACAATAAAGAATTACAGGAATTATTGCATTCAGCAGAACAGGCTGGAAAGCATACTTTACAATGTGGTTTTGTTTCCTTGGAGGCCTCTTGCAGGGCCGCAGTTACCGAATCTGTGATTAGAAGGCATGCCTGGCTCAAGGAGCAAAATCTGCCTGATCATGTTAAAGCTAAATTGTTGGATGCCGCCTTGCAGCATGATACTCTGTTAATAAGGCAGAAGAAGTTTTAAAGAAAATGGAAGACAAAGCTAAATCTATGCAAACTGTAAAAGATTTCTTACAAGTGCAGCCACCCAGGTTCAGTAGGCACTGGCCTACTAAAAATCGGTCCTTTCCTGCATCCAACAGAGCCACTCAAGGCAAATACAGGTGTTCAAAAGGCTCTAGATACCAATCACAGGTTTCTTACAGGTCAAAGCAATGGGGTGCTTCCACCTCGAAATCTGGAGGAAACAAAGCACAACCCTACAGTAAGCAGTCTCAATGACTTCCCTCTACCTTCACCAAGCACTTATCTTTTGGCAGCCTCCTTGAGGGGAAAATTAGCACTTCATGCTCAAAATTGGCAGTTAATTACCCAGGACAAGTTGGTATTAAACATAGTATCCCAGGGATACAGATTTCATTTCCATACTTTGCCAATTCCAAACGGTTGGCCAGATCTGCCACAAAATCAGTAGGCATAGGCTCAGAAACAAGTTATGTCCCTCATGGATATGGGGGATATTCAACCAGTACCAGAAAAGGAAAAAGGTCAAGGTTTTTATTCAAGACTTTTCTGGTACCCAGAAAAGAATGCCAGGCATCCAGTACTGGACTTACTGATTTTGAACACGTTCCTGGATATTCCAAAATTCAAAATGCTGACTTTACAACAGCTACTGCCTATGCTGGGCAGGAACGCTTGGTTAGTGACTCTAGACTTGAGGCATACCTGCATATCCCAAGAAGGGAATCATGCAGAAGATACCTCCGCTTCAAGGCAGGTTTTTTGCATTACCAACTCTCTGCACTGCCGTTTGGCTTATCTACTGCGCCCAGGGTCTTTACGAAGTGCCTGGCACCAGTAATCGCATTCTGCCGACAAAGAAGCATTCAAATTTATCCTTATCTTGGATGACTGTCTCATTCAAGCAGAGGACAAAGACACTCTTCTTCAACATCTGGCATTTGTGAAAAGGCTTCTAGCATACCTAGGGTACACCATAAACGGAAAGAAATCCCAACTGGTACTCTCTCGAATAATTACATTCCTGGGTGCAAGCTTGAATACAACTGCCCAGATGGCTTATCTTATGCCAGACAAACAAAGGCAACTGACAGCTTACTTCAAACAAATGGCAACAAAAACCCAGTTATCTGCAAGACAAATTCCCAGGCTTTGGGGTTCATGGCATCCTGCATTCTACTAATTCCATATGCGAGACTGCATATGAGGAAACGTCAATGGTACCTAAAAGGTTTATGAAGTCAACATTGTCACAGTCTGGAAACAATGATTCCCCTCATTCCCTGCCTACAACAGGAGTTTCTTTGGTGGGCACAGACATGTCACCAAAACAAGGGACGGTCGTTCACTCTACCCCCTGCGACCCAAACCCTAACTGCAGACGCATCAGGCTATGCTTGGTGGGCCCACCTGGCAGGGAGATCCATTCAGGTCAAATGGAGCCCAAACCAAATGCATCTGCATATCAACCAGAAAGAGATGCTAGCTGTTCAGAATGCTCTGACAGCCTTCAAGGACTTGCTTCATCCAGGACAACTACTAATAAAGATGGACAACACCATGGTTATGTGGTACATAAACAAGCAGGGGGGGGTACACATTCCTACCCCATTTACAGACTAGCCATGGCATTGTGGAACACAGCTTTGACTTACCAAATACATCTTCAAGCACAATTCCTGCCAAGCAAACAAAATACTCTGGCAGACGACCTTAACAGAAATTTTATGGACCCGCACGAGTGGAAACTGAATCCACAAATCTTCAGCATGTTAACACAGAAATGGGGGAGCCCAGACATAGATCTGTTTGCCTTTCCCGAAAATTATTAACTGGACAAATACTGCACGAGGACTTATCACAAGCATGGAAAGTGGATGCCCAGTCCTTCAGTTAGAGAAACCTATCAGTCTGTGCCTTTCCCCCAATGCCTCTTCTCTCCAAGGTCTTACTAAAGGTCAGATATGAAAAACCAAAAATGATCCTAGTGGCTCTGGACTGGCCTCGCCAGCACTGGTACCCAATTCTAAGAAATATGTCTCAACTCCCTCCTTGGTACTTGCCTCAAATACCTCATCTACTGTCTCAGCAGAACAATCAAATTCTACACACACAGCTCCGAACTCTGAACCTTGCAGTATGGCTGATCATTTAATTATTCAAACAACACCTCTCAGTAAATCTGTCATTTTGGAAGCCAGAAGGTCTAGTACTAGAAAATCTTATGCTGATAAATTGAAGAGATTCTGTGCTTGGAATCAAGCACAGGGAACGGACACAGCAAAGCCCAATATCCTTCAGATTTTACAATATTTGACTGAGATGCTTGACAAGGGCCTATCTTTTTCTTCAATAAAAATCCATGCCTCTGCCATCTTGGCTCATTACAACACGGAGCCCTCCCCTGTTTTCTCATCCTCTGCTTAAACAGCATCTTAGAGGGGTCAAAAATTTAAGGCCTCCCAGAAGATCACCAACTCCTGCATGGGACCTCAATTTTGTGCTAGAAAAACTCACCCTGTGTCCTTTTGAACCAGCAGCTACTGTGGATATAACATTTTTATCTTGGAAAACAGCTTTCCTCTTGGCAATCACTTCGGCAAGAAGGGTTTCAGAACTACAGGCTCTCGTGGCTGTGAAGCCTTTTATTGCATTTTACCCGGACAGGGTGTCCCTCAGGACCAGTTCTTCTTTTATGCCTTAGGTGGTATCCAGTGTGGCTCTTAACCAAACAATTCACCTGCCAACATTTTACCCAAATCCGCAGAACAAGGGGGAAGCGGATTCTGCATTCATTGGGCATACACAGACAACTAAGATTCTACTTGAACAGGACCAAATCTCTAAGAAAGTCTGGGCAACTACTGGTGGCATTTGCTGCAGGATCAGAGGGGAAGGCTATATCAAAGCAGACTATTTCTAAGTGGATAAGCCACTGCATTCGTTTCTGCTACTTGCACCATGGTAAACCTGTGCCCAAGGGGATCAGGTCACATTCCACCAGGGCTGCCTCTACCTCAGCAGCTTTTCTCAGAGGGGTTCCAACCAAAGACATTCTAGAAGCTGCTACTTGGAGCTCTGTTCATACCTTCACAAAGCAGTATCATTTGCCTCTCTTCTCCAAATCCAGGGCAGGCTTTGCCACTGCAGTTCTGCAGGGCCTTATAGCTGCTCCTAATGCTATTTAGTTCCATCTTCCCATCCATAGCGTTGGGATTCTACCCAAATGTATTGACTGCAACAGTGAAACACAAAGAACATAGTACAGTTGTGTACACTTACCATAGATGTAGATGTTCGAGTGTATTCACTGTTGCAGTCCGGGTTACCCACCCGCCATCCCCCTTTTCTATAACTTCTCTTTCCTTCACTATATTCTAAAGCCTTTGTGGTGTATTTGCTTTTAGATGACTGTAAAGTTTATATTGCTAAAAGTGCATTTACATATATTCCCATTTGAGGGGCACCTGACATCTGGGGCAAAACAACTGAATAAAATGGCATCGGCTGCATGTTTTATACCCCTGACGTCATGGAAGAGGAGTCATCAACCGACTCAAGACCCAAGACTTTTATTCAGGCTGACTGAGGGCAACCTGCCAGCAGATTACCCAAATGTAATGACTGCAACAGTAAATACACTCAGACGTCTACATTTATGGTAAGTGTACACAACTGTACTTTATTTGATCAGAATTTAAACCATTGTTACAGAAGACAAAGAAAGCTTGTGCTGCCTTTATATTAGCTATGCTGTTTTGCAGATAATTACTAGTTCGTTACATTGTTTAAAGTTTTCAAAGTAATTAGACTTTGCTCATTTTAAGTGATAGTGACAGTTCTCCTGTGTGGCTTTTGTTCATTTTCAGTTTCCGATTCACTTTATCTTTCTGTAAAAAAAAGTGTGGCATTTTCACATTTCCTGATGTTCTTTGTGTTTCACTCTTGCAGTCATTGCATTTGGATAATCTGCTGGCAGGTTGCCCTCGGTCAGCCTGATTAACAAAGTCTTGGGTCCTTCGTCGGTTACTGTCCCTTCTTACATGATGTCAGGTCGTCAGGGGCATAAAACATGCAGCCGACGTCATTAAATCAGTCTTTCTCGCCGTGCAGTGCCTGAAGCAGAAGCAGTTCGCAAGTGCTGGTTGGCCGACTCCTGAAATTTTCGTTTGAGTTTCAGAACCGAAGTCTTCAACTAAAAGTTAAGTACCCCATTCGGGAAACTTTCTTGCTCCTTACCGAGGTCAGTAAAAGTTAATTGCATTATTTGTGGGAAGCAAATACCTCATAAGGTTTTTCATTTGTACTGTATTCCTTGCCTAGGCCCTGACCACAACGTACCTTGCTATCGGTTTTGTGCTAAATTTAATCAACGCATTATTAAACATCTGTATATTTTTGCTTCTAAATATTTTGGCTCATGATTTAATTATCCAGAAATGTCATCTGTCAGCAATCCGACTACCGGGATACCTAAAAAACGCAAAGAAAAAGACAGACAGGCTGTCGCGGTCCAGAACTGACGACGCTTCTCCTAAGCCAGTCGCCAGTTCGCCGGTACTCAGTGAGGCACTTTCGCAGTCCCTGATGCCCGCTACGTCTGATTCACAGGCCTCTACTGAGACCCATTTGGAGTCCGGTATACTGCAAGATGCTTCAGTTATGGAACCCGCAGATGTCTCTACCTTAGATGGGTCCGGAGCTGCTGTGCAGGCACCGGCTTCTGAGGGTGTTTTCAGGCCTACAGATTTGTATATTAGACCGACGCCATCTTCAAAACTAAGAACAAAATCTAAATCTGTGTCTAAAAAAACGACGCCTGGGCCACATGTGCAGGCCCCTATGCCTAAAAAACAAATGATCAAAATGGCTGAAGATTTAATTACTCTGATCAGGGGTAGCCAACCTCCTCCTCCTAAGAGACCTAGGCAAGACATTGATTATGAATCTTCTGAACAGGATTCTATTTCTTATGACTCTTCTAATGAACAGGATTTGTCTATACCTACTTATGAGGACTCTGATGTAGAAGATTCCATTCCTTCTGCTTTTCCCCCTGAGGATTTTTCTTTTGGGGAAACCTTACAATACCTTAAGAACATTTCCACTGGGAAAGTCAGGATTTCTCTAAATCTCAAAAGAGACTTGGGGATTTTCTTCTTCCTCAGCATAGGCCTTTGGCTATACCTCCTGTTCTAGACATTGTTGATAATATTTTTTCAGAATCTAGTATGGCTGCTGATTCTCTGCCCCCAGTGCCTTGTAAGCCAGGCAGATACTACTGGGTTCCTGACTCCCACAAATTCCTTTTCAAAAATCCTATTGCAAATCCTGAAACCATTTCTCAGGGTCCCAAGGGCATTAAGGCCTCTACTGCTAAAAATCCTACCCCCTTTGATAGAAATTCCAGGGCGATGGATAGAAGGGGATAAGAAGGTTTACACTTCTGCAACCTTGGCAATCAGGGCTTTAAACTGTCAATTTCATGTGCTTAAATGTCAACAGCATGTCATGGTCTGCCTAAACAGAAAATGATGGTAATTTCTGACTGTGTGGAAAATAAGGATTTACAGGATTTATTGCATTCAGCTAAACAAGTTGGTAAACATACTTTGCAATGTGGTTTTGATTCTTTGGAGGCCTCTTGCAGGGCTGCTGTAACTGGGTCTGTGCTAAGAAGGCATGCTTGGCTCAAAGAGCAAACTCTGCCTGATAATGTTAAAGCAAAATTGTTGGATGCTCCTTTACAACAGGACCGTCTTTTTGGTAATAAGGCTGAAGAAGTTTTAAAAAAGATGGAAGATGAAGCTAAATCTATGCAAACTGTGAAAGATTTCTTACTAGTGCAACCTCCTAGATTTAGTAGGCACCGGCCTACTAGGAACTGGTCCTTTCCAGTTCCTTCGAGAGCCACTCATGTCAAACCCAGACAATTCCAAAGGCTCCAAGTTTCAATCGCAAGGGACTTTTAGAACAAAAATCGGGTGCCTCCATCTCCAAATCTGGAAACAACAAGGCACCTCCCTATGGTAAACGGTCTCAATGACTTCCCTCTAGACTCACCAAGCACTTACCTTTTCGCCGCCCCTTTGGGGGGAAAACTGGCACTTCATGCAAGAAACTGGCAACTTATAACCCAAGACAAATGGGTTTTAAATATAGTATCCCAGGGATACAGATTTCATTTCCACACATTGCCAATGCCAAACGGATGGCCAGACCTGCCCCCAAATCAGTGGGCAGAGGCCCAGAAACAAGTACTGTCCCTCATGAACGTGGGGACTATTCAGCCAGTACCAGAAAAGGAAAAGGGACAAGGTTTCTATTCAAGACTTTTCCTGGTACCCAGAAAAGACAAATCATGGCGTCCAATTCTGGACTTTAAACACATTTCTGGACTTTCCAAAATTCAAGATGCTGACTCTTCAACAGTTACTTCCTATGCTAGGCAAAGATGCCTGGTTGGTAACTCTAGACTTTTAAGAGGCTTACCTGCATACCCCAATCAGGGAATCTTGCAGAAGATACCTCCGCTTCAAAGCAGGCTACTTGCATTATAGTTCTCTGCACTGCCCTTTAGCTTATCTACTGCGCCCAGGGTCTTCACTAAGTGCCCGGCTCCAGTAATTGCATTTTGCAGGCAAAGAAATATTCAAGTATATCCATACCTGGACAATTGTCTAATTCAGTCAGAAAACAAGGACATTCTTCTAAAGCATCTGGCGTTTGTAAAAAGGGTTCTAACTTGTCTAGGGTACGCCATAAACGAAAAGAAATCACAACTGGTACCCTCTCAAAAAATTACATCCCTGGATGCAAGCTTGAATACAACTGCCCAGATGGCTTACCTTACGCCAGAAAAGCAAATTCATTTAGTAACTTACTTCAAACAGTTGGCCACAAAAACCCTGCTATCTGCAAGACAAATTCTGCAAGCCTTGGGGTTCATGGCCTCCTGCATTCTTCTAATTTCATATGCAAGACTGCATATGAGGAAACTTCAGTGGTACTGAAAAAGTTTATGGAGTCAACATTGTCAATACCTGGAAACAATGATTCCTATCCTAACTTGCCTGCAACTAGAGTTCCTATGGTGGGCAGAGGCCTGCCACCAAAACAAGGGACTGCCATTCGCTCCACCCCCTGCTGCCCAAACCCTAACTACAGAAGCATCAGACTATGCTTGGGGGGGCTTATCTGGCAGGGAAGTGCATTCAGGGTAAATGGAGCCCAAATCAAATGCACCTTCATATCAATCAAAAAGAGCTGCTAGCTGTACAGAATGCACTGACAGCCTTCAAGGGCTACCTTCATCCAGGACAATTACTGATGGACAACACCACAGTTATGTAGTACATAAGCAGGGGGGTACACACTTCTACCCCCTTTGCAGACTAGCCATGGCATTGTGGAACACGGCCTTGACCTACCAAATACAACTACAAGCTCAATTCCTGCCAGGAAAGCTGAATACTCTGGCAGACGAGCTAAAGAGAAATCTCATGGACCCACACAAATGGAAACTGGAACCATGGATTTTCAACATGTTGACACGCAAATGGGGGAGTCCAGACATAGATCTTTTTGCCTCACCCCAGAACTATCAGTTGGACAAATTCTGCACAAGAACTCATCACAAAAAAGCCTGGAAAGTGGATGCTCTATCATTCATCTGGAAAAACCCATCAGTCTATGCTTTTCCCCCTCTGCTCTCCAAAGTTCTACTAAAAGTCAAACAGGACAAACCAAACATGATTCTGATTGCTCCAGACTGGCCTTGCCAATACTGATACCCACTCCTGCGCAGTGTGTCACACCTTCCACCGTGGCACCTGCCTCAGACACCTTTCTTTACTGTAACAAACAACAAGTAGATGAACTGCTGCAGCACAAAACGAAGCAACCAAGCCAGTGAAAAAAAATGTTTATTTCTCTAGTGCCTCGGCCACAGTAAGCCTTCAAGGAGTACCCCATCATACACACAAAGCAATTTAAATAGTAACAGTTAATTGAACCATAAAACAATAAAACAATCAACCAATTACTTAATAAAATTCAATCAAATAACACTTCTCCAGCAGCAGTCTGTATTCAGACCTTTAGGTAACTAAGTGCTATATTTCAAGATCAAAATTGTTTCTTTCTTTAAAAGTAACTTTTCAACAACGATAACATCAAGTTTATCAACAGCTACCTGTTGCAAAATAGTAGCTTGAAGACGATCACTCTGGCCACCATGATGTACACAAAAATGTTGGGCTAAAGGGCTCTTTAACTTACTAATTCTAATATCTCTTAAATGTTCAAGTAACCTAACCTTAAACATTCCCTTAGTTTGTCCAATGTAAAACTTGTTACATCCGCATTTAATTGCATAAACAACCCTATGTGTTCTACAATTATATATCCCATTAGGAATAAAACTAATATTAATATAAGGAAAACATTTTTTTATAAAAGGGCAACCATTACACTTCCCACATGAAGACATACCTACATTAGCTATTTGATAATATATTTTCAACCCAGGTCCAACGAATTTAGTATGTACAACCATATCTTTGATGTTTCTACCTCTTTTATACAAAAACACCAACTTATTTGTCATTAGGTTGTCCAATTCACCAAAGTTCTTTAAAAATCCCCAAAAATGTGATATACAATTTTTGATACTATTACTACAAACATTATAAACAGAAACTAAGAAAAAATTCTTATCATAATTATTAATACTATTACCCCTATCTTTATAGGTATTTCTAACATTATATCTCAATCTAATTACTTGTTGAATATCAGTATCAAGTAATTTAGCATCATAATACCTTTTCAAAAACATACTTTTAGTCCGTTGTATTTCATTCAGAAATATTTCATTATCATTACATAAACGGGAAATTCTCAAAAATTCACCATATGGTAAAGCTTCAATAGTATGTTTAGGGTGACAACTAGTACCCATCAAAAATCATGTGGCATACCAAATTTCCTATGAATACTTGTAACCGCAGGTTTACCAATGATACCTTGTAATTTAATATCTAAAAAATTAACTGTCTGCCCATATTGTAATCCATCAAAAGTAATATTAAATCTATTGTGTTGAATTTCCTGTACAAAGTTTACAAAATTTATGCCATCTTCACACGCAAAAATCAAATCATCAATGTATCTATAATAGAATTTCACATATTTACATACAAATGAATTATTATAAATGCATTCTTGTTCCACCATTCCCATGAAGATGTTGGCATACATGGGTGCGAATGGAGCACCCATTGCAGTGCCTTGTATCTGATGAAAGATCCGATTATCAAAACAAAAATACCAAATCCATCACATAATGTGTAAACGGATAATCTCCCATGCACTTATATAATGCTTCCAAACCAAATTTATGTTTAATGTTAGTATAAAGACTCTGTATGTCTAATGTAATCCAATACATGTTTTCTTTCCATATGACTTGTTTTATATTTTTCAAAAAATCAAGAGAGTCTTGTATATACGAAGGAAGACGAATGGCTTCCTTCAATAATACCTGATGTAAAATAACTCCCAGGTTATGCAAAAAATATTTGCTAGCTGAAACTATTGGTCTACCTGGAGGAGTATTAAAGTTTTTATGAATCTTAGGTAGACAATAAAAGTAAGCTAAGCCTGTATCAACAATTGTAAGTTTCTTCCTAACATCAGTTTCAGTCCAATGACCTAATATCAAACCTCTCTGTATTAGACATACATACCTATCCTTAGCTTGTTCAATAACATCCCTTTGAACTATACAATAAACAGATTCATCTTTTAATAAATCTAAACACATGTTCAGATATTGCATATAGTGCATAATAACTATTTTATTACCCTTATCAGAGGGCTTTATAACCAAATCTCTCTGCTTAGAAAATTTTACCAATTCCAACCATTCCTGTTTAGAACGATTATATTCCACCTGCTTTTTATCAAAATTTTTTAACAATGAATCTATTTCAAATTCAACCATAGCATGAAATTTTTTAATGCCTTCATGGGAGAAAGGAGGCATAAAGTTGTTTTTAGTACTCAACCAAGAAGTATCTATGGCACAATATGCATTAAACTCACTAAAACAAGATACAAAAGAATCATTGGTATCAGAATCTGTTGTACTACTTTCAGTAATGTGTGTTATCAAACACATTTTCCACAGCTTTCTCCACAGGTAAATGATGAAAATAATACCACAAATGCAACTTCCTAACAAATCTAAACAATTCTACTTTGCATTCATATCATTTAGGCAATACAGTCAGCACAAATTTTAAACCACAATTCAGTGAAGAAAAGATTTTATCAGTAACAAAACAGCCAGATAAATTCACCACATTATTATATTGAGAGCAAATGTCAGTACCATTTAATTCTTTTATTGTCCCGCAATTGGCGTTGAGGCCCCCCTCTGTAGTATTCATGTTCAGCATAACTTCTTTTTTGTTGTTTGCCATAATTGCATGATGGACGAAAATGCTTCGGAAAAAAGCGTTCATCAGCCGGGGAAGGCAAAGCTGGAAAATCATTAACACCTGTGTCATTACGCTGTCTATCTTGCAAATAACCCGGTACATCAGCACTAGATGTGCTAACAATTCTGTCTCTCTCCCCGCTAGGAACGTTAGGAGGGCGGGCTATGGAACGTGAACGTTGATTGTGTCTGTGCAAATAAACACTTCCTCTCTCAATATCACGGAGGTCTCTCTGAATTTTGTACATCTTCTGTTCAATAACTTTCTTTTCTTGCACATTAACTTTATCCTGAATGTCTCGTAAACAGGACTCAAGTCTCGATCTGTCCAATACTGTTGCTAAATTGTTACAAGCCATATTAATGTCTTTTTTAAGGTTGAGCAATTTAATATTATCTCTCAACCAAAATTCTTATCCATTCTCTAGAACACTGATGCGCTGCACATTCCCATTTTTGTTGAAACGCCTTTTCAGTGGAACATGCAGTATTAAAAGGTTCAGAGGGAAATTTAACAGCTCTTAACCCTCTTGGAATAATGTCCAGATCTAAGTATCTCTGCAAGCTATTGTAGTTGTAAAATGTAGCCATTTCCTTATTCATTAAATTAGTTAGTTTAGAAATCATAGTTTTTACCTCCGTTGGGAAATCCATGGAGCATTTTCCAATGTTAGCAAAAGGATTAGTAACTCGTTTACTACGCGTTTCAGCCAGGAAACGCTCCCATACTGGAGTATCCACACCACCATCAGTACCTGTATTCCTGATCGATCTGTAGCACGGTCAGAGTTAATGTTAAGGAAACCATCAATAGTCCGCTGAGAGGTACCACCACTATCCTCTCTAAAAATACGTAGAATATTTAAAGCTGGATCACTGGCCATAGAAGATGTAAAACCAAATGAAACAAACAAGTGGATGAATTGCTGCAGCACAAAACGAAACCACCAAGCCAATGAAAAAAAACGGTTATTTCTCTAGCGCCTCGGCCACAGTAAGCCTTCAAGGAGTACCCCATCATACACAAAAAGCAGTTTAAATAGTAACAGTTAATTGAACCATAAAACAATAAAACAATCAACCAATTACTTAATAAAATTCAATCAAATAACACTTCTCCAGCAGCAGTCTGTATTCAGACCTTTAGGTAACAAAGTGCTATATTTCAAGATAAAAATTGTTTCTTTCTTTAAAAGCAACTTAACGGTAACATCAAGTTCATCAACAGCTACCTGTTGCAAAATAGTAGCTTGAAGACTATCACTCTGGCCACCATGATGACAAATTCTGCACAAGAACTCATCACAAAAAAGCCTGGAAAGTGGATGCTCTATCATTCATCTGGAAAACCCCATCAGTCTATGCTTTTCCCCCTCTGCTCTCCAAAGTTCTACTAAAAGTCAAACAGGACAAACCAAACATGATTCTGATTGCTCCAGACTGGCCTCGCCAATACTGGTACCCACTCCTGCGAGTGCGTCACACCTTCCACCGTGGCACCTGCCACAAACACCTTTCTTACTGTCTCAGAACAACCAAATTCTGCGCACACTGCTCCAAACTTTGAATCTTGCAGAGTGGCTAATCACCTAAATTCACCCTTGGCATCCCTCAGCAAACCTGTGATGGATGTCATTTTGGAAGCGAGAAGGCCTAGTACTAGAAAATCTTATGTTGACAAATGGAAAAGATTCTGTGCCTGGAATCGGTCACTAGGAATAAGCACAGTTAGTGCCCAATATTCCTCAGATTTTACAATACTTAACTGAGATGCTTCACAAAGACCTGTCCTTTACTTCCATAAAAATCCATGCCTCGGCCATTTCAGCTCATTACAACACAGAACCTCCCCTCTTCTCTCATCCTCTGCTAAAGCAGTGTCTCAGAGGGGCCAAAAACTTAAGACCTCCCAGGAGAGCTCCAACCCTTGCCTGGCACCTTAATTTTGTATTGGAAAAACTCACTCTCCCTACTTTCGAGCCAGCTGCCATTGCAGACTTAAAATTTCTCTCCTGGAAAACCGCTTTCCTTTTAGCAGTCACTTCAGCTAGAAGGATTTCTGAATTACAGGCTCTTATGGCAGTGGAACCTTTCATTATTTTTCATGAGGACAGGGTGTCTCTCAGGACCAATCCATCTTTCATGCCTAAGGTGGTATCTAGTGTGGCTCTTAATCAGACCATTCATTTGCCAACTTTCATTCCCAATCCGCAGAACAAGGGGGAGCGGATTCTGCATTCATTGGATGTACAGAGACAAAGTAGATTTTACTTAAACAGAACAAAATCTCTAAGAAAATCTGAACAACTACTGGTGGCATTTGCTGCAGGGGCAGAGGGAAAGGCTGTTTCAAAGCGGACCATTTCCAAATGGATAAGCCATTGTATTTGTTTCTGCTATATGCACCATGGTAAAACTATCCCCAAGGGCATGAGATCTCATTCCACCAGGGCTGCATCTACTTCTACAGCCTTTCTCAGAGGTGTTCCTACCAGAGACACTAAGCTGCTACCTGTAGCTCAGTTCATACGTTCACCAAACATTGCCATTTACTTTTCTTCTCTAAATCCATAGCTGGCTTTGCCACTGCTGTCCTGCAGGGCCTTATAGCTGGTCCGAATGCTGTATAAATCCATCCTCCCAACCATAGCTTTGGGAATCTACCCTAAAGTGTAATGACTGCAACAGTGAAACACTATGAACATAGTACATTTGTGTACACGTACCATAAATGTAGATGTTCGAGTGTATTCACTGTTGCAGTCCTGGTTACCCTCCCTCCAGCCCCCTGTTTTTCTCTCACCATACCTCTACTTTTATTATGCTTAAAAGCCTTTTTGGTGTATTTGCTTTTGTTTGTAGGTATATTTTTTGTTTTTAATTATTTTTATATATATATATATATATATATATATATATATATATCGCAATGGAAGAAGGGACAGCAACCAACGCAGAACCCAAGACTTTAATCAGGCCGACTGGGGGAAACCTGCCAGCAGATTACCCAAATGTAATGATTGCAATGGTGAATACACTCGAACATCTACATTTATGGTTAAGTGTACACAATTGTACTTACACAACTTAAGTGTGTATTTTTCAGGCAGTTTTGTTCCAGTGCATTACACTGTTTAAGCTTTTCATGTTATATCTGAGTAGTACAAGGATGCTTGTGTAACCTTTAACCTGTACTTTGGAATATGTCATTTGTAGTCTGTCATGCAGCTGTAGGCCCAGATTTTGTTCCTTATCAGAGAGGAGCATGTGCTATAATGCCATTAGAAATGAGTTAAAAGCTTTACACGGGCAGACTTCCTTCTGTGTCCTGTGCATGCGGGCATATAGTCATTTATGATATTTATGGTCTCTCGAGAGAGAGAGAGAGAGTTCGCTGCTTATGCTGCTTAAAAATTATTCAGAAGTAATTTCACTGTACAGTGATAGTACTGAACTTCCTGAAGGTAACCACTGGTGTATTTTCTGTTAAAATTAGTATTGGCCTGTTATAGGGTGTACAACTTCCTTTCTGTCTGGTTTCTTAACATAAATCACACTTAAGTGCTAGATTTGCAGAGGCACGGCATCTCTCAACAGCATTGATGGTGACTTCCAAAAACAATTATTTTACATTTGTTGACCGGGCTGGTAAAACTGGATATATGTCCATTTTCAGTGGAGACCCGGGGAGAAAAGCTCCTCACAAATCTGAACTATTGAGTGCATGGCGAGAAAGGAGGGGAGAGCCTGTATTTTTGAAGTCTTTCTGTGGAAAGACATGAGACTGTTTCTGTGGAAACTAAGCACTCAGTGAATGTGAATCATTGTAAAAACTGCTTTTTACATACATGCATATGTATATACGAATATATATTTACATACAGGTATATATAATATACAAAAATATATATACACAGGAGCAAGGTGACATAGGTTCATAGGTTCATACTAGGCTATCTGCCCGAGGGCATTTACAAGCCTAGCCCATAGTTTTGTGGCTTACGCCACCCCTTTAGTATGGGGAACTATACCCATTATTTTGCTGTGCCTCTGTCGAGCAGTGACACTGAGGTAATCCCTGGGGTATATCTGCGATCTCCCATCCATTGGTCAAGATTTCTCTTGAACAAGGCCAGCGAGGTGCTCTGCCTCACATATACCGGGATTTTGTTCCACAGCATAGGGAGTCTTTGGGTGATGAATCTATCCCTCCAGCACGTCCTATTAATAGCCGTGTCAAGGTTCAAGTCTCCCGCCCTTGTGGCTCTGACGGATCTAGATTTTTTGAGGTGAAGCATATTCATCAAATCTGGGTTTGACATGGCCTTGTATGTTAGGCAAAAGTCACCTCTGAGCAGGCGGTAAGCGACTGAATAGAGTTGAAGTTCTTTCGGTCGGGCAGCATAGGACAGATGTTTGAGACCCTTTATCCTTTTGGTGAGGAACTTTTGTGGCCTCTCAAGCTGCTGCAGGTGTCGGGTTAGATACATTCTGAATGGGGCATTGTACTCAATCATTGGTCTGATGAGTGATGAGTATAGGGAGACTATGACCTCCCTTGATCTAGATGAGAATCCCTTCATGATAAGGTGGGCAATGTAGAAGGTCTTCCTAACTACTTTGGCTACATGGGTGTCGAATGACAGACTACTATCAACTTGGGTCCCCAGGTCCCTGATAACTTCTTCTGTGCTCAGTGGATTGCCACCTATTTGGTAGCTAGGGGTAACCTTGTTTTTCCCGAAGGGTATGACTATGCATTTTTTGGCATTTAACTTTAGGCCATGGCTCTGGCACCAGTTATCCGTTTCTGTGAGACCCTTCTGAAGGATATCTGTGTCAGATGTGTTTTCTACTATGGCGCCCAGTTTGCAGTCATCTGCAAACTTTGTCAGCCATAACCCTCCTGTGTTTGCTTGTACTTGGAAAAGTAGATGCCAAACAAGAGTGGGCCCAGGACTGAGTCCTGTGGTACACCACTTGTGACAGGCTTTGAGTCTGACATGGCGCCAGCAACTCTGACCCTGTGGGTTCTGTCACTCAGCCAGTTTGCAACCCATCTTGTGATGTATGGGTTAACATTTAAGCTGATGAGTTTTTCAATGATACCCGAGTGGGGTATTGTATCGAAGGCCTTCGCCAGATCGAGGTAGGCTGTATGGACTGCCTTCCTCATCAATGGCTTTGGTGACTGTTTCAAAAAGTCAACCAAGTTTAGAAGGCATGATCTGCCTTTGACAAAGCCAAACTGGGATGGATCCAAAGTCTGCAAATTCCTATGTCTTTATTTATGAGGTCCATTATGATCCTCTCCATGGCTTTACAGATAAGGCTTGTCAAGCTAATGGGCCGGTAATTTCCAGGGTCGGTGGAGGCACCGCCTTTGTGAAGTGGGACCACAGTTGCAGTGCGCCACTCCCTGGGCACATATCCAGAGGTAAGACTATGATTAAACAGCTGTCCTAGCTGTGGGTTTAATTCCTCGTTGAGTTAAGTGGAGCACACAGCCGGGGACACCATCAGGTCCCATGGATGCTGTGTTTTTTGCTTTGGAGAGAGCAGTTCTCACTTGGGCGTTGGAGATGTTTGGGGAGCTGCAATCGCTTGGTATAGATATCTCTCCTTTTGGGGGGGGGAGAAGTTTGCACTGAACCTGTCAGCCAGTATGTTGGCAATGTCTGTAGGATCAGTAATCTTCACATCATTTTGAACTACTTCTGAACATATCTGGGAGTTTCCTCCCAGGTTTCTAACATAGCTAAAGAAGGCCTTATGATTGTCTTTTGAGTCTTTAGCTATTTTTCTCTCAAAATTTGCTTTGGATGATTTTATGAGAGCTCTTAGTTTTTACTTATAGTGATCAAGGGTGTCTTACCTTTTAAGGATTTTGCTCTATCTTGTAGTAGCTTCCTCCTTTTGTTGTAGAGTTTGTTTATGGCTGGGGTCCACCAGACTGGACGCTTGCCTTTGGTACAAAGAGTCTTTGTTTTGCTTGGGATTGCCTTATCCATGCAGTCCTGCAGGTGCTGGTAGAAGGCATTTGTAAGTGATTCAGCGGCTTGAGTACTGTTTTCCGCTGGCTCGGGGGCCTTAAAGGAGACCACACTAGTCTTTAGAAGTGTGAAGTCGGCTTTCGAGAAGTTCTTTACTGTGGTCTTTTTTATGGTCTTTTTTATTTCAGGTGGGGGTGGGATGAGGACCTCCAGCGAGATTCGTTTGTGATCTGATCTCACCAGTGAGGGGTATACTTCCGGTGTTGAACATTGTGCTCCCATATTCGTGATGATGAGATCAAGTATGTTTTCTCCTCTTGTGGGGATGGTGACTAGTTGTTCCATGGCATTTGAGTTTATGAATTCCAGGAACTTTTGGGCTAGGGTGTTTGGGCTTGAGTAGTGTACCCAGTCTATATTAGGGTAATTGAAGTCACCTAGTATGATGGTGTTCGGTGATACATTTATCCCCTCTAGTGTTTTCAGGAAGGCCATGTGAGGTTCCTGAGTTTGTGAGGGAGGCCTGTAACATGCTACAATTTGCAGAGCAGTCTTGCCTATGGTTAATTGCACCTGGATGGTTTCCGATGCATCGTGCGTTGCCACCAGTCTGGAGGTGTGGGTGTCCTTGATGAATATGGATACCCCCCCTCCTTTCTTGGTGTTTTCAGGATTTTGGGGCGGGCATGATATGAGGTAAAACCTTGTAGTGCTGGGGTGCTCTCAGGAGCCTTGAACCAGGTTTCTGTCACAGCACAGACATCGATGTTCTCCATACTGAGAAGGGCCTCGAGTGTGTGCATTTTGAGATTTAGACTTCTGGCATTGAGCAGCATTACCCTTAGTTTGTTTCCTTTATAGTGTTATAGGGTGGTATGTTTAGAATTTGAGCCTTGCCTAAAAAGGCACTATGGGGTGGCAAGAACCTTTGCCAATATCCGGAATCCCAGGGGTGACAGGTGCAAGCCGTCCCTTGCGAAGCAGCGTGGCTTGTCCAGCATGTCATCCCAGGCAGACAGACATTGGATCCCCTTTGAATGACACCAGAGTTTAAGCCAATTGTTAAAGCTGATCATCTTATCTCTGTATTGTGGCATCATTCTTGGTGAAGGTAGGATACTGCTCAGGGTCAGGGTCATACCTGCCTGGGCTACATAATCAGAGAGCTCCTCAATGTCTCTTTTCATGTAGTCCAAGGAGGTACGTCTCAGGTCGTTTACACCAATGTGGACAATGACTGAGTCGTATTTGTACCTGCTGTTGAGAGACCTGAGTGCATGCGTTATGTGGCGGATTCTAGCGCCCGACAGGCAGCTTACTGTGACCTTCTCCTTACTCAGTCTGGTGAGCGGGACGTCAGTGTGTCTGACTATGGAGTCACCAATGACTAGTGTGTCTGGCATTGTGTTTGGCCTTAAGGGCTGTGACTGTTTGACACTCTGTGTGGTCTATGTGTAGCAGGTGTTGTGTTCTGAGGTGGTGGTTGTTTGGGTGTCTGCTTTGGTGGCCTCTGCTGTTTTGGTAGATTTTTGATCAGAGCCTCCGAGTATGTCTTTGTGTGTTTATGTGTATGATTTGAGGTTGAGATGGTACTATGTGAGACTGGGTGTATAGTGTGTGTGGTAACCTTTTCCTCCTGACTGGTCTTGCCAGTCCTATGTTGAGAGAGCTCAGCCTCCAGTTCGGCCGTATAGTTGCATCTCTCGCATGTATTTGTGTTTTGTGGGAGGAGGAGAGGGTTGTCTGTGTACATGAGGCAATTGTAACATTGCCTCAATATTCCCAGGTTCACCAGCTGAGCAGGAGAGGACACTAGCAACTGATCCCTCGACATGCTAGAAGGACTAGACAAAAAAACCTTAAAAGAGATTCCGGGGGACGTGGGTGACCGAGAAATGGGGGTTTGCCTTTTTGGGGTGCTATCTATAAGAGTGCCGTCGCAAGGTAATAAGTACTGTAGGAGCAAGTACTAGGTTTAACAGATAGAGAATAGTCTACTTGGAGTCAAGTAGAGATGATCTTTTTAGTTATAGGATACACTGATTAGATCAGTAGTATAGTTCTAGGAAGGTAGTTTTAAGGGAAAATTTGAAGAGTGGACTTTAGGTAGCCTGAATAGTTTAAACCTGTTTAACCGGCGCTGCCCTAGTGTGCAACAGTGGCAACTCCGCGCTAAATTGCGCTAAAGCGTGCTTTATAGCAGGGGGCTGGAAAAGACAGGAAATGACCCAAAATGGCCAATAAACTACAAGTTACTGCCTTAAACCACTCCTCTGAGGACAAACAGGCAGCTCAGTACTCCCTACTCCCACTAGTGAGTAAAGAAACTACCCCTTGACCAAACAAGGAAAATGGAGAAAACAGGAACCAAGACAAAGCCCAGGGATCAGCAAAATCTGATCACTGGAACAAACTATTAGGACATGAGTGGAAAATGTGCATTTACTTCTACACAATATTGCATTTTGTACCACTGGAGTGTATTGTCCATTTTGGTGGCCTCACCCAGCTAGATAGGCCAGAAATTTGAAAGTAACTGAAGATTGAAGGAGCCTTCCAAATACCTACCGCTTGAAAATTATCTGGAACAGAGACAGAACGCTTGAGATGATACTTTGCTGTCTGCAGATCGACATTCAGCTGGCTAAAGTGTAGAGGAAACGAGACAAAACTAAATCATTCAGAAAGATCCAACTGCTTAAAGTACCTGAGTACTTGCAGGTTTCTTTGACTATTAGCTACTTTCTACTGGAAACCGTGTGAGAAAACTTTCTTAGAAAGTACAAGACAGTGTGTTCACTGTTGCCATTGATGTTTCTTCATCATAAACAACAGAGATGTATGTTGTGCCTGCATGCCTTATTGTTTAAAATACAAGGGATGGGAGGGTGGCCTAATGGTTAAGTTGTTTACCTTATAGACACAAGGTGCAGAGTTTGATTCTCACATGGGGTAATTGGCTAGCCTTAAAATGGCTGACAAGGGCAGTTAGCCTAGTAGTAACCTATGAACATATTCTATTCTATGAGCATTTAGGATTGACCAGGCAGACTTTATCACTTGGGCAGTTTCTCCAGGTTAGATTTTCATTTTCTTTTTTTTTCTTTTTTTTTTTCTCTCTCTTTACTAGCATCCCACTACCACATCTTAGTCCCTTGGTTTGCCGCACACGTAGCAGAGGTGCCCCTTTTGGCTTCTGACAGCAAGTATGTAAGCCATCATCAGCTGTGAAGAGCTACACTTGGCTCTTTCCCTGGGTTTTAGTGCTGCAGAAGTATTAAGTAATGTCCTGTAGGTAGGAATTTAAGCAGTTTTTGAGAGCCAGACCTGATGATGTTCATCGTGCATACAGCTGCAGTCATTACAGATGGGTTATCCTGCCGTCAGGTGGGTCCTCGGTCGGCCGAATTCCAAAGTCTAGGTCCGGTGTCGGTTGTCGCTTCTTCCCTGACATCAGTGCGGCAGGGGTATAAAGGAGGCAGCCGACGCCATCTTCTCCAGTCTTCCTTGCTGCGCGGTGCCCGAAGCAGAAGCAGTTTGCAAGTGCCGGTCGGCCAGCTCCTGAGATTTACGAAAATATTTCAGCCGAAGTCTTCTTGAAAGCGAAGTATCCCGTTGGGGAAACTTTTCTTGCCTCAGGCCGATGTCAGACAAAGTTAATAATTGCATTTCATGTGGGAAGCAAGTACCGCATAAGGATTTCCACTCTTTCTGTATACCTTGCTTAGGCCCAGACCACGACGTCTTGGCCTGCCGTTTTTGTGCTAGATTCAACAAACGCACTATTAAGCATCGGGCGGAGTTCGCCCTTCACTATTTTGGTAAAAAATTTAATTATATTATGTCGTCGGATACTCCGACTCCAGTTTTGAGTAAAAGACGCAAAGATAAGGACCGACGTACGAGGTCCGCGACTTCTACTGACACCACGCTAAGGCCGACCACCGGTTCTCTGGTTCTCAGGGAGGCGCCTACGCAGCCCCTGAGTACCGATGACACTATATTACCGGTGTCTTCAGTACCCGAGGTCGCAGGCTCCTCGGTCCCCATTCCTACTACAGATACCGACGCCACTCTTGGCGGGGAAACTCAGAGTTTAGACAGGCCTGCCATTTCTCAAGGTGTATTCAGGCCTTCCTTCTCTATTAAAGCTTTCACAAAATCTAAAGCAGCCATGAAAACCAAAAAACAGGGACCTCAGACCCCCCTCTCAAGGCCCCATGCCTAAAAAACAAATGCTCAAAATGGCTGAAGATTTGATTACTCTTATCAGGGGTTCTCAACCCCCATCGGACAAAAGGCCCAGATTAGAGGAAGACTACCCTTCCTCAGATCAAGCCTCTATTATCTCTGAACATTCTGAGGACCAGGATTATTCCTATTCTCCTTTTGAAGACTGATGCAGAGGATTCTATTCCCTCTGTCCCCCCCCCCCCCCCCCCCCCCGAGGACTACTCTTTTGGGAAAACCCTACATACTTTGAGGGAACACTTTCACTGGGAAGGCCAAGATTACTCAGATTCCAAGAAAAGGTTCAGGGATTTTCTCTTGCTCCCCCAGCATAGGCCCCTGGCTATCCCTCCTGTTTTAGATATGTTAGATGATGTGTACACAGAAGCCAGCCTCAACCCAGATTCTTTACCTCCAGCTCCTGTTATACCAGACAGGTATTACCGGGTTCCTGATTCACACCAGTTCCTATACAAAAGTCATACTGCTGACCCAGAAACTATTTCACAGGATCCCAAGGGAATTAAGGCCTCTCCTGCTAAAAACCCTTTACCTTCAGAGAGAGATTCCAGAGCTCTAGAAAGGTGGGGGAAGAAGGTGTATACCTCGGCCACTTTAACCATGAGGGCATTAAACTGTCAGTTTCATATGTTAAAGTATCAACAGTTTTTGTTATCTCAGTTGAAAAGCAAAATGACACAACCAGAACAACCAGATTTAAAAGAGTTGCAGGATTTGTTGCATGGTGCAGAGCAAGTTGTATTTTACTAGAACGTGTACTATACAACAAGGTAATATTTTTCAAAACCACTGCCTGCACTCAGCCATGTAGCTGCATATGTCCTTTTAGATAAGATGGGATCAGGCCAGTTGTCATGGAACCCCTGACCTGCCCTAAAGTTCTTGCCTAACCTTGGCCACTCGTTTTAACCAACATTCTGTTACAACTCCTTTGAGTCTTGCTTATTAAACTTGTGCTAGCACAGGCAGGTATCCTCTTTTTTCACAAATAGAGCTAGCATGGCGTCAACTTTAATAATGGGCATGCAACTTCTGTTTTGTCAGCCACACCACATTAAATAAGAGGTATCACTCGTTTCTTGCATCTGTAACTGGCACATAAAGAAGCTCAACTAAAGACTTCCTCAAGATTTGATTTGTCTTTACTGCTTTAGAAATGGCTATCAGCATATTTAATCTACAGCTAAGACTTGTGCCTTAGTAATTTCCTTTCCTGTAAAATGCAGATTACATGGCAGGCAAGTCAGATAGACGAATCTTCCAGGTTGAATGTCATCATGTCCTTCCAGTTCTTTGTCTTTAAAGTGATCAATTTTCCCTGTCTGTCTTCTCTATGTTGCACACACTTCATTAACTAGACTTTGTGGTCTTCAGAAGTGAATTTAGCAAGCACTGTACTCTACATGCAGTTAAATCAAGGATTTGATGTTTTTTTTTTTTTTTCTTAATGCTTCAGTTGATGGATATATCAGATTCATACAGATCTGAAGTCAGCAATTCAGACTTTAGGCTCCAAGGTTCAAGATACTCCTCCTGTCCACTAATTTACCTCTGCTATAGCAGCCCTCAGATTTTCTCTGCCATGCTAGAGGAGCAGACATGGTCACCAGGGTTCAGCTCTGAGTTCAGATAAGTGTTAATTTTCTTGCTAGTTCTGTTCAGGGTTTAAAACCTTTCATGTTGTGGTGTAAGCACTTTGATAGTCTATAATTCCTCTCTCCTTCCCTTTTTTGGAGAAAGTTATATGCCTTCCCCCACTATTCTTTTTGATCACATGTTGACTGTGATTTTCCTTTTCCTAGTTAGTTTTGTTTTTATTTTTTTTACCCTTAAAGATATTTTTCCCAAGTGTGTTACCCAGGGTTGACACATCTGGACAGATTTGTTCTTCATTGAGCCGTACGTCCTTTCAGGCCTCTGGCCCAAGCAGGAGACTTAACCACTCTCCTGGCAGGATCCCCTCTTGCTAAAATGTCGTCTGCTAAGACTTCCAAGATCCCTGTTTGTTCAGGTACCACATGACTGTGGTGGTGTCTGTAAGAATGTGAAGAAGACCTGGTTGAAGGATGGGAAGAAAGGCCTGAAGGGCCAGCAAGACTGCAGTCGTTTCCCTGATGTTGATGTTTTTCAAGGGCAGGGGTCCAAGATTCTTGAATCCTGTAACCCTTTAGAGTTGTCCCCACCCCACCCTAGATCTGATGCATCTGTGTGCATGGATTGTGTAGGGGGAGGAAGCTGCAGGGGGAATGCCTTTGTTTCGGAGGATTTGTTGAATTCACCACCTCAGTTCTGTCTTTAGGCATGGCAGAAGGAAGATTTGTTGGTCTAGAGAGTATAGGTGCTGGGGGCCATACATTCTTCAAGTACTATTGAAATTTTCTCATGTGCAACCTGGTTAGAGGGAGCATGGGGGATGGTGGCTGCCATGGGTACCAGTACTTGCAGGAACTGCCTTACGGAAAGGTGGGATACCCACAGAAAGTCTTGGAAGTGAGTTTGAGAGAGACTCCACTTTGTCCTGTGGGAGGAAGGATCTCATCAAATCTGATCTGATCCTGCATCCCAGGAAAACTTTGTCCTGCTGTTGGTGCAGAGATGATTATGGAAGGTTTAGTGTGAATCCCAAGTTGTGTAGGATGGTCATGGTGAATTTTAGGTGACTTAGGAGCATTGTTTTTGATTCCGCAAGGAGCAGGATGTCATCCAGATAAGGGTATATTTGGATGCCCTTGGTTCGGCAAAATGTGATGGCAGGAGCCAGGCATTTTGTGAACACTCATGGAGCAGTAGATAAGCCAACGGGCAAGGCAGTAAATTGAAAATGCGAGGAAATGCCAGTAAATATCAGGAATTTTCAGTGGGAGGGGAGGATAGGAATGTTGGAGATGAGCTTCCTTTAAGTCCAGAGTGGCCATGAAGGCTTGGAGTGGTATCAGGGGCAGGTGGGTTTGCAGAGAGAGCATCCTAAAGGATGGAACTTTTATTAGGAACAGATTGAAGTGTAGGATAGGTCTACTATGCATTTCCAAGGACCATCCTTTTTTGGGACTAGGAATAGACGAGAATAGAATCCTTTTCCTTCCTGGGCCACAGGACTGGTTCTATAGATCCTAGGGAGAAGAGCTCTTGCAGAATGTGAGGTTGGTTTTTTGGTTGGAAGGGAATTTTTTTTTGGCCTTTTCTTTTTCCTTCCAAGATAGGAAGTATCATCTTTGAATAATGGAAAAGGACCCATTGGTCTGAGATGATGGTTTTCCAAAAGGGGAGGCAGTGGGATAGGTGGGCAAGGCAGTCATAAGAGGAGCCCCATCTGAAAAAGGCTGTTTGGAGGGTGGTTGGTCTGGAGTAAGGCTGTCCCCTAGATCCTCTTCTCGGTCTGGAGGAGGAGGGATGAGAAGTGGAAGGCATCCTCCTGAAAAAGGAAGTCTTAGCAGGATAATTCCTGTAGTACTTTGGGAAGGGGGACACCAAAAAATGTTTGATGTCTTGCAGCTCTTTGCTTTTCTCTTGCAAATTTTTGAAGAGTTCAACTGAATTCCTGCCAGAAAGTAGATTATGGTCCAGTGGTGCATCCATAATTTTGGATTTGAAATCCTCTGGAAGGGGTTGAAGGCATAGGAAGGAATATTTGCTTAGGGCAGATGTGGAAGCTGCAGACCTGACCGAGGCTTCTGCTGCATCATAACTACATCTGATGGAGTGTCTGGCCACTTGAGTGGCTAGGGACAGTTTTGATGCAATGTCAGACTTAGCACAATCAGGTGTAGAGGCCTGAGCCACAAGGTCCAGAGCATATTTTGCCATGTGTGTTTGGTAATTAATGGCTCTGAAAGCCAAGGTGAAAGAAGTATACACTTTTTTGCCCAGTCTATGCATGGTTTTGCTGTCCTTATCTGTTGGTAGGAGACTGGCAGAGAGAGTAGCTTTCTAGATTCTGTCAGGAGCCTCAGCAATAACAGCTGGATCTACTAGTGGAGGTTTAATCAGGAATTTTTGGTCATCAGGCACCTTATCAACCTGCCTGGTCTTTTAAGGGCTGGGAGCTGTGAGTCTGGGTTCTTAAGTAAGAGTTGAATGTGTCCAGGAAGGATGGGAGCAAAGGAGGTATAGCTGAAGGAGAGGGAGACTCAAGTTGCAGAAGTTCAAAATATCTCTTCTGGGTATCAGACATCAGGGTGGTGTCCCATTTGAAGTACTTCATTTTAGTTAGTGTCCCCAAAAGTTAAATCTTCAGGTGGGGGGAGACCCCCTTCAATGGAGTCTTCATCAGGGGAATAGTAGTCAACAGGACAAGCAATTTGAGACAGGTAAGAAACTGATTCCTCCGAGGAGGAATCATATTGAAATTGCTGCTGTTCTCCCTCGAGAAGTAGGATGTTGGGGAGAAGAGGCACAGGCTGGGCAAGGACTGAGCACAGGGATTGTTGAAGGAGCAGGGCCTGTAGGCCTAAGGGCCATGAAGGCCTGCATAAGAGAGTTTGTAAGGGACTGCCAATCTGGCAGTGTTTCAGAAGCATGAGTGATATTTTTTGTCTTCTGTTTTTTTTTTTTGGAAGGTGTAGGCTTCGGGGATGGCCTAGGGATAGAAGCCCAGCATGCAGTAGGAGAGGACTCGGTCAGTCGTCCGTTGGGGCTAACGGCTGAGCAGTCTCCATGGACATGTGTTCCGTGGCTGCAAAAACTGCTTCCTCAGCGGGAACCATCGAAGCTAACGGAGAAAGCTGGTGTTCCTCGGCCCCTATATTGGAATCTGGCGGGATGTCTGCTAGTGGAGTGGCAGCAGGAACAGGCCTGGAAACTTTGGCCTTCTTCCTGAGTGGTTCAGGTTGGTCAACTGACTCGTGATCCATCCTAAGGGCTAGGCATTTAAGCTGCTGGTTCTCGAGATGTTAATTTAATGCGGCCAAGCTACTGCGAAGCGTCTTGTGCACAAAAGACTTACAAATGGAACAGGACGTATTGCTGTGTTCCCTACCTAGACAAAATATGCACTTATCGTGAGAATCTTTGTGCAGTATCTGCTGGCCGCAATTACATTTACCTTTTTAGCTGACATTGGCTAAATGCTACAGCAAACCAAGCACAAGCAATGATGATGGGGAAAAAAACCCAACAGGGATCTTATCTTTTCGAAGTAATTGTAGGTAGGAGCTGAACGATCGAAGTGACGACGTCTGCGGCTGAAAGGTTCTGAGGTCGGTGCGTGCCGACATTACATTTAAGGACCCTGGTTTATGGCCCTAAGTGTGACGTCCCACGCCCCTACAGCAGCCAGGCAAAAAGCTTTTGTATAGGAGCCGATGTCGGATCCCCTGAGGCGGAAAATTCCATGCCAAAGTGAATACTGCAACATTGGAATAGGACATCAGGTGTAGCGCACTGTATCCAGCGATCTTCAGAATAGTTTTCCTGGAGTCAGTCATTTTTTGATGCAGAACATGCTATGGAAGAAATACAAAAGTTTGTTCAACAAAACAGAATTATCCAGTAGAAGGGGACTGTGCTGCTTATTCTGATAATAAAACTCAGAGAGAGAGTCTGTGAAACCTTTTCTAATGTTTCAAAGGAAAATGCTTGAGAGACCGAAGAAAGCACAGGAGCTGATTAGAAGAACCGGGAGTACACTGGAAATGAACCAGAGACAGAAGTTAAGAAATGGATATCAACAAGAAGAAAACCATCAACTTGGAAATTAATGAATACAAGTGGGATTATAAAGCATCAGCCATATTTGTGAAATATGGCAGAACAAGAAAACCTGGAAATATAGGATTTGTTTTACTTTGTTAAACTTGGAGGGTACTCCAAAGCACGTGTCCTACTTCATGTCAATAATGTTTGGAAGTGCATTAAGGAGAGGAGAAGAGGAAGGAAAGAGTTGACTATATGTAAAAAAAATTTTGTGAACAGTATTTTTATAAAAGTTGACATTGCATGTTTTATAGTAAAGCATCTCCGTTATTTTTATGTTACAGGGATGCTAAAGTAACCTGGTGCCCTTTTTTCCTTTTAGTTTTAAGAAATGTGGGCCGTGCAATGTAAAAAGAGTAGAAAGCCTGGACAAAAGCATAAGATAATACACTGTAATCTTAGGATCTGAAGTAGGAGATTCATTTGTCTGCAACCTGTGGGTTATGGATCCGATATCGGATCCGAACCGGCATGGTTTACCAGCTATGGATCCAAGCTCTCAGCTCCTCCCCTCACCCATAATGCCCTGCTCTACCCTCATGACCTCAGATCTCATTTGCCGCGCTGGTGACCAGATTGTGTTCCATAAGCTCTTCAGCTAAGTGTAGTTTTTTAGTCTTTAAAGTGCTAATTTTTGAAGTTTTGTGTGAAAGTTGTGTGGAAGTGTAGGTTTCCCTATCTCTTGATTATACTTTTAGTGTTTTAAAATTTAATTTTACTTATCCCTCCCCTCGCTGGTAGCATAGTGTGTGTTTGGGCCTGTTGAGTGGTTTTGTTACTTTACTTTAACTCTAGTTTAAGTAACTTTTTTGCTTTTGGGGATGTCTGAACAACCCAAAGCTGTGTTCTCCAAGTGCTCCGAGTGTGGCCATAAGCTTTCCCCGGCTGATGGCCACACTCGGTGTGTTAGATGCCTTGGGGTTGAACACCTCACTTCTGGATGTTCCATTTGTGCAGGGTTCAACCCCAGGGCATTGAAGGAGCGGAGGTCCAAGCTTGTCTTGGCGGGTCTTTTGCCACCGGACTCTGCTCCGGCCTCCGCTCCTTCGGGGGTAACCGTTTCTACGGTTGTCTCCTCTCCGGCTCCCCCTCCTCCTCCTGGACTCAACCTCCCTGTAGTGGTTCAGAGGAGAGGGAAGCTAGAAAGAAGGACCGGAGGGAGAAGCACCATAAGCGGCGGGCCGAGACCTCTGTTTCGGCCCCGCCAGCCAAGCGGGCTTCTCCTCCGGCCTCCTTGTCTGCTGGCTCTCCCCCTCCTCGGCTCCGGTCTCCAGTGTGTTTTTCACCGGGACCTGAGGAGGAGGAGACCCGATCTCCGTCGAGGCTATCGAGGAGGCACTCAAGGCCTACCTCGGTAGCCTCGTCGAGATCAACTTATAGCCTGTCAGACGCTGATCTGGACCGGATGATGAAAAGGTTCATCCAGGCCCAGATGCAGATGGGAGTGCTCTTGCCTCCCCCCCCCCCCCCTGGGGGGGAGCTCGACCCCTTTTTTCAAGCCAATTGCTCCTTCTCCAACCCGCTACCCGGGTTCGGAGCAGTTGGAGTCGAGCAGCTTCGGAGCCGGGGGTGGGTCGGCGCCGATAGTACTTGGTACTTCAGATCCGACCCTGCCCTCGAGTGCTTCGGATCCAACCTCTCGGAGCCTGGATCCGAGCTTCAGATCCGGGGGGATCAGTGCTCCTTTGGCGCCGTCTGTGTCGGAGCGCACTGTCCCTTCGGATCCGAGCGCTTCGGCGCCGGCTCCGATCCACTCCTCGGATCCGAGGGGGAGCCGATTGTCGGATCCTTTGGTCGAGGTCGGCTCCCCTTCGGCTTTTGATGTAGTGGAGAGGGCCCTGTTGAGGGTCTCCGGACCCCCGGCACTTGCTTCGGCTCCGTCCCGCGCTCCCTCTGCACTGGGTCAGGCTTCCACCATCCGGCCTTTGGGACAGCCCGCTCCTGTGCCCCAAGCTGTTCCCCTGGGACAGGTTACTGTTTGCGAGGAGTCCTCTGACAGCCCCCCGGAGGATGTTCCCCGCAAACATACGTGGAAAAGGAGGCATATTGACTCCCCCGAGTCTCTCACAGAAGACACGGATTTGGAGGAAGGGGAAGGCTCCCCACGGTCACCCCCCGAGGATGTCTCATTTGGAGACATCATGGTAATGCTCCGCATAAGGGGGGGGTGGTCTGCCCCCAAGTCTTCCTCGGACGAGTCCGTGTTCTTGGAGGCATTTGAAGCGGGCCCGTCTACCTCTTGGGTGTCCCCTCCTGCCGACCCCCTGGTGGACCTCATTACCACCAGGGCGTGGAAGGAACCGGACACCGTGGAGCCAATCACAAAAAGGCCCGACCGTATTCTCAGTCCCCCGGCTGACCGTGCCCATTGGAGTAAGGGGCCTCCGGTAGATGCCATGTTGATGGCGGCGGCCACCAAGAGGGAACTTGCTCAGGAGAGTCCCTCAGTCCATCCCCCGAGCAAGGAGTCTCGGATGATGGACCGCTTGGGGAAGCGGATGTTTAGTTCAGCGACCTTCTCTGTGAGGGCTGAACTACCTGGCACACGCGTGATTAGGATGCAGCGATCTTATTAAAGAATATGCTGCATCCCCCCCAGAGTCCATGTCGGAGGAGGACAAAGTGCTGCACTCCACCCGCATGGCCACTCTTAGGTCTGTCACCAATACCTCTATGCGGCTACTGTCCCATGCTACGGAAGGTGCCGCTAGAGCCAGGGCAGGCCTAGTTACTAGACGTCAGGCCTGGCTCCGTCATTGCGATTTCTCAGAGCCCTTCAAGGCGTCATTCGCGAACGCCCCCTTCGATGGTTCTGCCCTCTTTGGCAAAACTGTTCGCGACACTTTGACCCAGAGCGAGAAGGACGGGAAGACGCTGTCTGACGTCGGAATCCGCTTCTCTGCACCCCAGAGGCCCTATTCTAGGAACCAAAAGGGACAGAAGAAGATGTGGTTCCGGAAGTCACAGCAATCTCAGCCTGCTCCGGACAACCAGTCCTTCCGTGGCAGAGGAGGACAGGGAGGACGCCGCCCTAGGGGCAGAGGGGCTCCCAGGAACTTCGGGTCCAGAGAACCCTTCTCAACGGCCCGCGCAGCAGCCCTGAGGGGTTGCCCGGCTGCTCCACTCTGGAGGCAGTCGGGGCGTTGAGCACCTAGCGGCATGGGAGTCCATAACATCAGACCGCTGGGTCCTCCAGATCATATCCAGAGGATACCGTATACCCTTTCTTCACTTGCCAAAATTGAAGTCCCTCCCCGACGTTCCACCCGGTCAGTGGGAGGCCGCTTTGGCAGAAATTGGCCATCTGCTAAAGAAAAGAGCCATCCAGCCCGTCCCCCCAGACCAGATCGGATCAGGGTTCTACTCCAGGTTCTTTTTAGTGCCAAAAAAGACGGGGGATCTAAGACCAATTTTAGACCTTTCACTCTTGAACCTGGCAGTTCCCAAGGAGAAGTTCCGAATGGTCACGTTGCAGTCTATTCTCCCCCTTCTGGGAGAAAATCACTTGATGTGCTCCATAGACCTCAAGGATGCGTACTACCACATTCTAATGTACAGGCACTCCAGGAGGTTTCTCCGCTTCCGGCTGGGAGCCAGTCACTACCAATTCCGGGTCCTTCCCTTTGGTCTCACCACAGCCCCCAGGGTGTTCACCAAAGTATTAGCAGTGGTAGCGGCCCACCTGAGGCTTCAGGGGGTACAGGTCTTTCCCTACCTGGACGACTGGCTTCTCAACGCCCCAGCAAGGCATCTACTACTATTGGCGCGAGACTCCTTTCTCCATCTTGCTCCCCGTCTGGGCATCACAATAAACACAAAAAAATCCAACCTAGCACCCACGCAGCTCATAGATTTTATAGGTGCCAGGTTAGACACAAGGAGATTAAAAGCCTTCCTCACTGCGGACAGAGTTCAAAATCTGCAATTCCAGGTGCGGGCCATTCTCCAATCAAGCTCAGTTCCGGCAGAGTTGGTCCTGAGGGCCCTAGGGTCCATGGCTGCAGCAATAGCGCTTCTTCCTCTCGCCATGTTCAATATGCGCATCCTTCAATGGACACTCCTAGTTCAGTGGTCGTATCTTGCTCTTCCTATGCATCATCCCATTGCGATCAGCAAGGCTTGCAAGCGGTCCCTCCTGTGGTGGCTACACTCTCCAGATCTCCACGGAGGCCGCCCATTTTGTGCTTCTCCCCCTCTCGCCACGGTGACCACGGACGCCTCCCGCCTCGGGTGGGGGCATTTGCAGGCGGACCGTCCAAGGCACGTGGGACGATTCAGAGACCTCACTGCATATCAACGTTCTAGAGATGAGAGCGGTGCTCTTAGCGTTGCTAGCACTTCAGGCCTTTCTTCCCTTGGGAACAATTGCGATTCAATCGGACAACATGTCGGTTGTTTGGTACATCAACAAGCAAGGAGGAACCAGGTCTTACCCGCTTTGTCGAGAAGCCATGAGAGTGTGGGAATGGGCAATCTCCACCAACCGCTTTCTCATAGCAACGCATATTCTGGGTCGGTCCAACATCCTGGCGGACACGCACCATTCTCACCCCTTACGAGTGGTCTCTCAATACTCAAGTAGCGGAACGCATTTTCGCATGGTGGGGAACTCCTTGTTGCGATCTTTTTGCCTCTCCCTCAAACACCAAGTGCAACAGTTTTTTCGCTCTGATACCTCCTCCCGGAGGTTCCCCAAGAGACGCTCTGGTGCATGCTTGGCCACCCGGTCTTCTTTATGCTTATCCCCCCTTGCCTCTGATGCTCCAAGTTCTTCAGAAAGCCTCTCGGTTGGGGTGCAGAATGATTCTCATTGCTCCATTTTGGCCTCGACAGATCTGGTTCCCCTTCCTAAGGTCTCACTCAGTGAATCCTCCTTGGATTCTAGATCCCATTCCGGATCTGATATCTCATCCATCCCACTTATCTCCTCCGAACCTGGACAACCTGAAGCTGACCGCTTGGCTGCTCCAGTTCCACTCTTGATCAGGACTCCCGGTATTTCGTCCCCTGTTAAGGCCATCCTGGTGGCAGCTCATAAGCCATCCACTAGGAAAGTCTACCGCAGCAAGTGGAAACGGTTCTCTTTGTGGGCGGAGCGGCAAGGCCTAAACCCCTTCACAGTTCCTCTTCCTTTGGTGCTTGATTTTTTAACCACTCTTTTTAATGATGGTGCCAGCAGTTCCACGGTCAAAGTACAACTTGCAATTTCTCATTATCACATTGGTCATGACTCCAATCCACTGATGTCTGCCAAGTTATGTAAGATTATCCTTAAAGGTACTTTTCTTCTCAGGCCCCCTGTAAAGCAAGCGGTTCCTCCTTGGGACCTTTCCTTAGTTCTCCAGGCCTTGCCCCCCCCCCCCCTTCGAACCGGCTGCTACAGTAGATCTGAAATTCTTATCTTTCAAGACCGCCTTCTTAGTAGCCATTACTTCGGCCAAGAGAGTCTCAGAGCTTCAAGCATTATCAGCTAAACCTCCTTACTTGGTCTTTCATCCGGACCGTGTTTACCTCAGGACCAACCCGTCCTTTCTTCCTAAGGTAGCTTCTGAAGCAAACATTAATCAATTCATTAACCTCGCTGTTTTCTTTCCTAAATATGAAAACAAAGGTGAATACAAGCTTCACTCCTTAGATGTTCACAGGCAACTTAGATTTTATCTAAACAGGACGGCTGGTCATAGGCAATCCGACCAGTTGTTCATTTCCTTTGCTAAATTTCATTTGGGCAAACCAATTTCTAAAGTCTCATTATCTCGCTGGATTTCACAATGTATCTTATTGGCTTATCAAGCTTCGGGAAGGCCCGCACCGGAGGGTGTACATGCCCATTCAACCCGGTCAGTCTCTACCTCGGCAGCCTTTAAGGCTAGGATTCCTCTAGATGATATTTGTGCAGCAGCCACGGGCTTCATCTCATACTTTTATTTCCCACTACAAGTTGGATCTTGCATCTAGGGTAGAGCATCCTTTGGCTCAGCGGTGCTCGAATATCCTTCCATGATGGCCGCCCAAGATTCAGGTAGCTGGGGACTCTGTCCCACAGGTTGCAGACAAATGAATCTCCTACTTCAGATTTAGAAGTTATGTGCTCACCATAACGTTCCATCTGAGTAGGTGTATTCATTTGTCTGCAACCATCCCGCCCTCCTATCTCCCTGGCCTTTCAGTTTCCTGCATAGGATGTGTTTTACCCTTTTCAGGGTGTTCTTGCTGTTGGCAAACTCGATCTGAGGTCATGAGGGTAGAGCAGGGCATTATGGGTGAGGGGAGGAGCTGAGAGCTTGGATCCATAGCTGGTAAACCATGCCGGTTCGGATCCGATATCGGATCCATAACCCACAGGTTGCAGACAAATGAATACACCTACTCAGATGGAACGTTATGGTGAGTACATAACTTCTAATTATTTCGGTGAGAGGCAGGTTGCAAAAGTATATAGAGGACAACGTAAGTAAAATGTATGATGTCCTTCATGGATGCATCTGCAGTCATAACAACTGGGTTGTCCTGTCGTCAGGCAGCCCTTCAGTCGGCCGGATTCCAAAGTCCGGGTCCGGCTTCGGCTGATGTCGCACTTCACCCGACGTCATCTCTGTTGGTCTTCGGGTATATAAGCATCAGCCGACGCCATTTTCTTCAGTCTTTCTTGCCGCGTGGCGCCCGAAGCAGAAGCTGTTCGCAAGTGCCGGTCGGTCGGATCCAGAGATTACTTCTACCGAATACTACTTCGAAGACTTCTAAAGCTAAGTACCCCGTTGGGGACTCTTTCTTGCCTCAGCCGATGTCAGAAAAAGTAAATAATTGTTTAACCTGTGGGAAACAAATACCTCATAAAGATTTCCACTCTTACTGCCTGCCCTGTTTAGGCCCAGCCCACGACGTAGCAGCTTGTTCGTCCTGTGCTTCTTTCAACCGACGAACGCTTAGACGTCGGTCAGAGTTTGCAGAACAGTTTTCGGTTCTGACTTTGCGTACATTATGCCGTCGGACCCTCCGACTTCGCATTCTGCCAAAAAACGCAAAGAAAAAGACCGACACTCGCGGTCTGCGGTTTCGGCCGAAACCATGGTTAAGCAAACCGCGAGTGTCTCGGTTTCGGCCGAAACCAGAAAACTGATCAAACTACACCTGAAACTATCACTACAACTGAGGTCCCTGCTAACACTCTTGAATCGGCCTCAGAAATTTTAACCACTACGGTGCTTACCACTGACTTATCAGACACCATTCCTTGGATGTCTCTACCCCAGCACGTGGTGCTGCTAGGCCTCCAGCAGCCATGTCCATTAAGGCCTTCGCCAGGGCTAAAGCAGCCAAGACTACTAAAACAGTGCCTGTTAAACCCCCTTCCACCAGGCCCTCTGCCAGTTCTCAAATGCTTACCTTGGCAGAAGATTTAATTTCATTAATTAGAGGATCTCAATCTCACCCAGACAGGGCCTCTCAGCCCCAGAAAAGAGACCTAGGACAGAGCCCCCCGAGCCAGTGTCCTCTGATGATTCTGCTGATGAATCACACATAACTGACCAGCCAGAGGCTCCTTTCTCCAATTTTGAAGATTCGGATGCTGAAGAATCCATTCCAGCTGCTTCCCCTCCAGAAGAATTCTCCTTTGGGGAAACCTTGCATGCCATGAGAACAGTTCCAATGGCAGCAACAGGATTTTCAGACTCCAGGAAAAGACTTAGGACCTTTTGCACCTACCACAGCACAGGCCCTTAGCTATCCCTCCTGTTCTCTCTGTGGTGGATGATGCTTTCAATGATGCCTGCTCAGCTCCAGATTCTTTACCCCCAGCCCCTGCCAAACCAGACAGATTTTACAGGGTGCCAGATACTCATCACCACCTTTACAAGGCCCCTCTTGCAGACCCGAAACTATATCCCAGGGTCCCAAGGCAGTAGCCGCGACTATAGCTAAAAACCCTGTTCCTTCTGAAAGGGAAGCAAGGTCATTAGACAGATGGGGTAAAAAAGTTTACACTTCAGCCACTCTTTCAGCTAGAGCTTTAAATTGTCAGTTTCACATGATACAATACCAAGAGTTTATGCTTGATCAGTTAACTAAAAAGCTAACCACTGATGAATCTCTTGATAAGAATTATGTATTAGAAATGGTAAATAACATACAGCAGGTTAGTAACCATTCTTTAAAATGTGGCTATGATGCACTGGAGGCTTCATTTAGATCAGCCATGACTGGCACAGTAATTAGAAGGCATGCATGGCTAAAGGAGCAAGCTTTACCGGATCATGTTAAATCTAAATTGCTTGATGCTCCTATGGATAAATCTAGTTTGTTTGGTACACCTGCCCAGCAGGTTATGAAGAAAATGGAAGAAAAGGCAAAATCAGTCCAGACAGTTAAAGAATTCTTGCAGGTTCAACCCCAAGGTTTAGCAGGAACTGGCCTGCCAAAATTGGTCCTTTCCTGACTCCACAAGACCTCAAAGGGGCAGGAATAGACGTTCCAGAGGCAGAAACCAATCCAGAGGAGGTGCCTATAGAGGACGACAGTGGCAAGGTAACAACAGAGGCACAGAATCAACACCTGCCTCTACATCAACACAGCCACAGTGACTTAAACCTAAACCCGCCTACCAGGGAACAAATAGCAGCTCCTCTAGGCGGAAAGCTAACCTTATTTTCAAAAACTGGCACCACATAACAAAGGACAAGTGGATTTTACGAACCATAGATCAAGGTTACCGGTTCCACTTCCACACTTTACCAGTCAAAAGAGGAATGCCAAACCTACCTCCAAATCAGAAAACAGAGGCTCTACAACAGATAATGGAATTAGCAAACATGAGAGCTGTGGAAAAAGTGCCAACAGCAGAGCAAGGAAAGGGGTTCTACTCCAGACTATTCCTAGTTCCAAGAAAGGAAAAAGTTGGAGACCAATTCTAGACCTGTCTACCCTAAATACTTACATCATTGTCCCAAAATTCAAAATGCTGACCCTACAGCAACTTCTTCCCATGCTGGGCAAGGAGTGTTGGCTGGTAACTCTAGATCTCAAGGAGGCATACCTGCACGTCCCCATTCGACCTATCTGCAGAAGATACCTCAGATTTCTTGCAGGATCAGAGCACTATCAATTCTCAGCATTGCCCTTTGGCTTATCTACTGCCCAGAGTATTCACAAAATGCCTGGCATCAGTAATCGCCATTGCAGACTACAGGGAATTCAAAATTATCCATACCTGGACGACTGTCTGATACAAGGGGACAACAAAAGCAAGCTGACAACAGATTTACAAAGGGTCATTTACTTGCTTCAAGCACTGGGATACACAGTCAATTTACAAAAGTCAAGGCTGATACCATCCCAGACAAGGACTTTCCTGGGAGCGAATTGGACACAGTAAGGCAAATGGCATTCCTAACTACAGAAAACAAAAGAACTCCCTCTTTACTTCTTGGCACTAACAAATCTGAACAAGTTAACAGCAAGAAAGGTACTGCAGGCCTTGGGTTTCATGGCATCATGCATAATCTTGGTTCCATTTGCCAGACTACATATGAGAAAGCTTCAGTGGTACCTAAAGAATTTATGGTCCCAACACAGACACAGCCTAGAAACGGAAATTCCACTAATACCATGCTTAAAACAGGAGTTCCTATGGTGGGCTCACGTATGCCAGTCAAACCCAGGCCTGCCCTTTCGCAAAGGTCAAGCAAGCCAGACCATCACAACAGATGCTTCAGACCTGGGATGGGGGGCACATATGCTGGACAAATGCGTGCAAGGATTGTGGACACAGGACCAACTTCACCTGCACATCAACCTAAAAGAAATGCTGGCAGTAAAACTGGCAATCCAAAAGTTCAGACCATTTCTCAAGGAAGGCCAGTTGATGATAAGGACAGACAACACCACAGTCATGTGGTACATCAACAAACAGGGAGGCACTCATTCCTACCCCTATGCAGAATGACTTTGGAGCTGTGGACCCTGGCACTCAGCTACAACATCCAGTTACAGGCAATATTTGTACCAGGAAAAGAAAACTCTCTAGCAGATATGTTAAGCAGGACTACATCGGATGTCCACGAATGGCAGCTACACCGGACATCTTCAAGACCATCTCAAGAAATGGGGAATGCCTCAGATAGATCTATTCGCATCACCTCTCAATCACCAGCTCAAAAAATTCTGCACAAGGACATTCCACCCACTAGCATGGAAAGTGGACTCGCTCTCCTTCAACTGGAAAGGACTAACAGCATATGCATTCCCACCTCTTCCCTTGATACACAAAGTATTACTAAAAATCAAGGAGGAACGTCCAAGGATAATCCGGATAGCTCCAAACTGGCCAAGACAACATTGGTACCCACTGCTGAGGAGCATGTCTCGGAACAATATGTGGCCAATACCCCTGATGCCTTTGATGCTAACTCAGAACAACTACAGCACCATGCATCCAAACCTAAAAACGTTGCAACTGACTGCATGGAACATCACATAGCAGCTGCTAATCCACAGCTTTCACAAAGAGTTAGACATTATTCTTGAAGCACGCAGACCTTCAACAAGAAGAAACTATGCTGGGAAATGGAAAAGGTTTGTCATTTGGAGCTCAGAAAGAGGTAAAGATGTATCAAACATAGATATGCCCAACATTCTGGAGTATCTGGCGAACTACTTCATTCAGGCCTGTCCTATTCCTCCATCAAGATTCATGCATCAGCTATTTCAGCAGAATACAGCTTTGATCCACCTGTTTTCTCACACCCTTTGCTCAGGCAGTTCCTCAGAGGAATCAAGAATGTAAAACCTCCAAGGAAACCACCATTACCAGCCTGGGACTTGAACTTTGTGCTAGAAAAATTGACTCTATCACCTTTTGAACCAGCAGCAACAGCAGATCTGCAACACCTGTCATGGAAAACTGCTTTCCTACTGGCAATTACTTCAGCAAGGAGGGTTTCAGAACTACAGGCCTTAATGGCAGTGCAACCCTTTCTAATCTTCCACCAAGATAGAGTGTCCATGAGGACTAATCCTACATTTATGCCTAAGGTGGTATCCAGAGTGTCCTTAAACCAGGCAATCCACCTACCTACCTTCTTTCCCAACCCACAAAACAGAGGGGAAAGAATACTGCATACCTTGGATGTACATAGACAGCTACGCTACTACTTGGACAGAACAAAAATAGCAGAAAGACTGACCAACTTTTCGTAGCCTATGCAACAGGAAGGGAAGGAAAAGCTATTTCCAAACAGACAATCTCCAAATGGATAGGAAATTGCATACGATTCTGTTACTCCTTCCATGGAAAGCAAATTCCACAGAACATAAGACCTCATTCTACAAGGGCAACAGCCACTACCACAGCCTTCTTACGAGGAGTGGCTACCAAAGACATTATTGAGGCGGCTACTTGGACCTCCGTGCATACATTTGCCAAGCATTATAATTTACCTCTATATTCCAGATCCCGAGCAGGGTTTGCCACTGCTGTTCTGCAAGGGATCCTAAACACACCATAATCTACCTTTATCCTCCTCCCCTAGTTGGCTATGGTATTCTACCCAGTTGTTATGACTGCAGATGCATCCATGAAGGACATAGTACAGTTTTGTACCTACCATAAATGTAGATGTCCGAATTGGATAGCATCTGCAGTCAGGATTACCCTCCCTCCTTCCCCTCTGTGGTACTCCTAGGGTGTTTACCCTTCAAATAGCTAGCTAGTGGGGGGACTTCTTTCATGGTGTATTTGTTTGTATTTATGTACATACATGCTTATTTTTGTTTACCTCTATCTTTTGGAAGCATTGGCATCTATCCAAAATTTTTTTAGCCTTCTAGAGGGCTTCTGGCATCTGGGGCAAGAAACACTGAAGAAAATGGCGTCGGCTGATGCTTATATACCCGAAGACCAACAGAGATGACGTCGGGTGAAGTGCGACATCAGCCGAAGCCGGACCCGGACTTTGGAATCCGGCCGACTGAAGGGCTGCCTGACGACAGGACAACCCAGTTGTTATGACTGCAGATGCTATCCAATTCGGACATCTACATTTATGGTAGGTACAAAACTGTACTTTTTGTCTTTTGCATAGGGTAATGGCTGGATTAAGGCCCTTGTCTTGAGTTTTAAAGGAAAGCAAATAAATAAAAGAACACTAAGTATAAAAACCTGTTTCCTCTAGCACATAAATGTTAGGGCAGTATGAGTAATGGAAGGCAGCAGTGTATCTTGTTCTCATGTTTCTATGGAGACGAGCTGATAAGGGGGCAATAAAAACTGAATGCTTTCTTTCAGTAGCTAGGAGATTGATGTCCTTCAAGAATGCAACTGCAGTCATAACATGTGGGTTGTCCTGCCTCAGGCAGCCCTCGGTCGGCCGGATTCCAAAGTCTGGGTCTGACGTCGGCTGATGTCGCATTTCTCTCTGACGTCAGAGCGGCTGGAGTACATAAGCATCAGCCGACGCCGTTTTCTTCAGTCTTTCTTGCCGCGCGGTGCCCGAAGCAGAAGCAGTTCGCAAGTGCCGGTCGGTCAGCTCCTGTATTCTACGATACCGAAGTCATCAAAAAAGCTAAGTACCCCGTTTGGGACCTTTTCTTGCCTCAGCCGATGTCAGAAATTACTGAAAAAGTTAGCAATTGTCTTTTTTGTGGTAAACAAATACCTCATAAGGATTTCCACTCTTACTGCCTCCCTTGCCTGGGCCCAGACCACGACGTCTCGGCCTGTGTAGCCTGTGCTCGCTTCAACAAGCGCACTCAGGCCCCGGGCGGAGTTCGCTGAAGATTTTTTCGGCGATAAATTTGCCTACACCATGCCGTCGGATCTTCCGACATCGCAAACTCCCAAAAAGCTAAAAGACCGGGACCGACATCCTCTGCCCGCGTCTACCACCGACTCCACGCCAAAACCTAGCGCGAGTGCTCCGGTTCCCTCTGAGACGGTCTCTCCACCACTCCGAACCGAAGACACCGCATTACCAACGACTCCGATTCCAGACATTACTCCGACGCCAGTTATAGACTTTCCTCCGGATACCGAAACCGAGGAAATGCCCGCGACCATTGCTGTAGACAAGGTCACTCCTGCACGTGGAGCTGCCAGGCCTCCTATGGCCATGTCTATTAAGGCCTACACTAGGGCTAAGGCAGCCAGCAAAACAAAGCATATTACTTCTAAATCCTTACCTCAGCCGACTCCGGAGACACAAATTATGTCCATGGCTGCTGATTTAATTTCCATGATTAGAGGTTCACAGGCCCATCCTGAGAGAGCATCTCAGCCTCCTCCTGATAAAAGGCCCTGGGTTGAACCCTCTGACCCTACTCCTTCAGATGAAGACTCTGAGGGCTCTGTCCACTCTGATAGCCAGGAAGAGCTCTTCCAGACCTATGAGGACTCGGATGCAGAAGATTCCATCCCTTCGGCCTCCCCTCCTGAGGATATTTCTTTTGGGGAAGTTTTGCACACCATGAGGGAACATTTCAAGTGGCAGGGTCAGGAATATTCTGATTCTGGGAAACGCCTTAGGACTTTCCTTAAGAAGCCTCAGCACAGGCCCTTAGCTATTCCTCCTGTACTTGATGTTCTGGATGATTTGTATTCTGACTCTAGTGCTACCCCTGATTCTCTTCCTCCTGCTCCAGCCAAGCCGGACAGGTATTACACGGTCCCAGAAACTCATTCCCATTTATTCAGGGCCCATACTGCTGATTTGGAAACTATTTCACAGGGGCCGAAAGGAGTTTCAGCCTCCACCTCAAAAAATCCTTTGCCCTCCAACAGGGAAGCAAGGTCATTAGAGAGATGGGGCAAAAAGGTTTACACATCCACTACCTTATCTATGAGAGCTTTAAATTGCCTTTTTCATATGTTACAATATCAGGATTATCTCTTAGAAGATTTACAAAAAACATTAGCTTCTCCTGATCCTTTAGACCGGAAGACTTTGCAGGAAGCTGTGCATAACACTCAGCAAGTAAGCAATCACTTCCTGCAGTGTGGATATGATGCACTGGAAGCTTCATGTAGGGCAGCTATGACAGGGGCAGTGATTCGTAGACATGCTTGGTTAAAAGATCAACCTCTACCAGATCATGTAAAAGCAAAACTTCTGGATGCACCTTTGGAAAAGAACAAGCTTTTTGGTGCAAATGCTAAGGATGTGTTAAAGACCATCGAAGAAAAGGCAAAATCAGTTCAGACTGTGAAAGATTTCCTCCAGGTTCAACCCCCCAGATTCAGTAGGAATTGGCCTTCAAAAACTGGTCCTTTCCTAATCCAGAAAAGTTTCAAAGGGGTAAGAACAGACGTGGCCGAGGAAGAGGCCAATACAGAGGCCCTTACAGGGGACGACAATGGCAGCCAGGAAACCAAAGAAGTGACGCAGGGGTTTCACCTGCCCAACAACCACAAACTCAATGACTTTCCTCTACTACCGCCTACCAGGGAACAACTCGAAGCTCCCTTGGGCGGGAAATTATCTCTGTTTGCAGAAAACTGGCACAGACTGACAAAGGACAAATTGGATTTTGGACATTATAGACCGAGGGTACAGGTTTCATTTTCATACCTTACCAAGAAAACAAGGCATGCCAAACCTACCACAAAATCAAAGGGAAGAGGCTATCAAGCAAATCACTCTGCTGACTCGAATGAAAGCAATAGAAAGAGTTCCACAACAAGAACAGGGGTTTTACTCAAGACTGTTCCTTGTTCCAAGAAAAGAATCTCAATGGAGACCAATACTGGACTTGTCCGCATTAAACACCTTTCTCATAGTACCAAAGTTCAAAATGCTGACTCTACAGCAACTCCTTCCCATGCTGGGCAAGGAGTCGTGGCTGATTACTCTGGACCTCAAGGAGGCATACCTGCATGTCCCTATCAGACACAGCTGCAGAAGATACCTCAGATTTCTTGCAGGGCCAGAGCATTATCAATTCTCAGCATTGCCATTTGGCTTGTCTACTGCGCCCAGAGTATTTACAAAATGCCTGGCTTCAGTAATTGCTCATTGCAGGCTCCAGGGTATACAAATTTACCCGTACCTGGACGACTGCCTCATACAAGCGGATGACAAATTGATGTTGACAAAAAAACCTGGATTATGTCATACGATTGCTTCAAGCTCTGGGATACACAGTCAACTTCCAAAAGTCAAGACTGCAGCCATCCCAGCAAATAATCTTCTTAGGAGCCAAACTAGACACAGCCTCTCAGATGGCTTACCTGGCAGAAGACAAGCAAGAGAAGTTAACTCATTACTTCAAAGGTTTAGCAAAACTCACCCAGATGACTGCAAGGAGATTCCTACAGGCCCTGGGTTACATGGCATCCTGCATTCTACTGGTTCCATTAGCAAAACTACACATGAGAAAGCTTCAATGGTACCTAAAAAGCATTTGGTCTCAACACAGCAACAACTTGGAGACAATCATACCACTCATTCCATGCCTACAAAAGGAATTCCTGTGGTGGGCCTCGGTGAGCAAGGAAAACACAGGTATGTCATTCAAAAAACCACAGATAACACAGACCATGACTACAGACGCCTCAGACCTTGGATGGGGGGGCGCACATGGAAGGCAGGTGTATACAAGGACAATGGTCTCCAAAGGAAACACATCTGCATATAAACCAAAAGGAAATGCTGGCAGTAATGCATGCCATCGAGGCTTTTCAACACCAACTCCAGCAAGGCCATTTAATGATACGGACAGACAACACCACTGTGATGTGGTACATAAACAAGCAGGGGGGCACTCACTCTTACCCCCTTTTGCAGACTGACAATGCAGCTTTGGGAGAAATCACTGAGCCTAAACATCCAGTTACAATCCCAGTTTGTTCCAGGAAAAGACAATGTGTTGGCGGACAGCCTAAGCAGGAATTTCACAGATCCACACGAGTGGAGGTTACATCCGAAGGCCTTCAGACAACTCACTTCGACATGGGGCAAGCCAGAAGTGGACCTATTTGCCTCTCACCTCAACCATCTTCTACCAAAATTTTGCACAAGGACATACGATCCAAAAGCTTGGAAAATAGATGCCCTTTCATTCAACTGGAACTCCCTAGCAATCTATGCATTCCCACCTCTGCCACTGATGACCTCAGTATTACTAAAGATCAAAGCAGAGAAGCCCGAGGGAATCATAATAGCTCCAGATTGGCCAAGACAACACTGGTACCCACTACTACGGAGCATATGTCACACCAGGAGGTGGGCCCCTCCCTCAGTGGCCTCTACTTTTCACTCAACACAATTTCGAAACACTGCATCCAAACCTTCAGACACTGCAGCTAACAGCCTGGGAGATCCCATAAATAACTTCAGCTTATCTCTCTCCAAGGAAGTTCAGCGGATACTAACAGAGGCTCGAAGATCATCCACCAGAAAGGTTTACTTAGCAAAGTGGAAAAGATTCAGCAATTGGAATACCAGCAAGGGACATGATGCATCATTACTGAACATCCCACTTATCTTGGAATATTTGGCAGATATGTTAAAGAACGGCCTCTCATATTCTTCCATAAAGATACATGCGTCTGCTATTTCAGCTAGATACAACACTGATCCTCCTGTTTTCTCTCACCCCTTACTAAGACAATTCCTCAGGGGAATCAAGAACATTAAGCCACCAAGAAAGGCCCCAGTGCCAGCCTGGGACCTCAATTTTGTCTTAGAAAAACTGACTCTACCTCCTTTTGAGCCAGCAGCTTCAGTTGACTTGCAATTTATCTTATGGAAGACAGCTTTCCTGTGGGCAATTACCTCAGCAAGAAGGGTTTCGGAGCTACAGGCCCTAATGGCAATACCACCCTTTATTATTTTCCACAGAGACAGAGTTTCATTAAGGACCAACCCTACTTTTATGCCAAAGGTGGTATCTAGGGTTTCTCTAAATCAAGCCATTCATCTGCCTGCTTTCTTCCCCAATCCTGGGAATAAGGGGGAAAGACTTTTGCATACCTTGGACTTTCACAGACAACTTCGATACTACCTGGACAGAACCAAGGCCAGTAGGAAGTCTGAACAACTTTTTGTAGCTTACGCCCCTGCAGTCCAAGGAGAAGCAATTTCAAAACAGACTATTTCTAAATGGATTGGACATTGCATCAGATTCTGTTATTCCTTTCATGGAAAGACTGTTCCAGCCAATGTCAGACCACATTCCACCAGAGCTACAGCCACCTCTACAGCATTTTTAAGAGGGGTGCCTACCAAGGACATTCTAGAAGCTGCTACATGGAGCTCCGTGCATACATTCTCCAAACACTACAATCTCCTCTATATTCCAGATCCAGAGCAGGCTTTGCTTCGCAGTCCTGCAGGGTTTGATTGCCACACCATCTCCTTCCTAGTGCAGACCTCCTCCCCAGCTAAGCTATGGTATTCTACCCACATGTTATGACTGCAGTTGCATTCTTGAAGGACATAGTACAGTTTTGTACCTACCATAAATGTAGATGTCCGATAGACATGCAACTGCAGTCGGATTTTCCCTCCCTCCATACCCCTCTATGCCTAGGGTCCACTCCTATCCCTGTTACTCTTAGCTGGGGATATCTGTTATGGTGTATTTGTTTTATTGCTCATTTATTTGTTTGGAATCCTGTTTTTGTCTCCCAATTTGATTACAGCCTTCCTTGGAGGGCACCTGACATCTGGGGCAAGAAACGCTGAAGAAAATGGCGTCGGCTGATGCTTATGTACTCCAGCCGCTCTGACGGAGAGAAATGCGACATCAGCCGACGTCGGACCCAGACTTTGGAATCCGGCCGACCGAGGGCTGCCTGAGGTAGGACAACCCACATGGTATGACTGCAGTTGCATGTCTATCGGACATCTACATTTATGGTAGGTACAAAACTGTACTTTTTCTGAAGACATTAGTTTTCTTCATCTGGGAGAAGAGTAAAGAAGACAAAAAAGGACAGCACTTAGTGTAAGTAAAAGCACAGGCTGCACTATGCATCTTATCATGGATAATTTTCATTATAGGTCAGTTAGTCTGAGAGTGTAGCTATCAGTCTGGGACATTTCCTGTTAGGATGGGACATAGTTTTGTAATTTTGTAAGTTAATAGGTTATGGGGATGTCCCCCACCCCCCACTGATAAGTTCATCAAGGCTAAATCTAGATAAAAACAGGATGCCAGAGATCCCACTTAAGACAGATCCAGGTGGTCAAGAAAAAGATTTCTGGACCCTTCTGCAGCTAGTGGTCCCCCTCATAAGGTTCCTTGATCCTCTGTTCTGAAACCCCCTGCACTGGGTTTGGTTCAACCCTCAATTGCTTCTTGCTTGCTGGATCTGTTTTCACTCGAGTAATCTAATCCTGGATCTGGTACTTAACAATTCCCCACAAAGACATGGGCACCTGTCCCTCAGGCCGCCCTAGGTAATTTCAATGTTCAGGTCAGTGTAGTCTTTGAGAAGCCTGAGTGAGGTAGATGTGGATAAGATGATGATATTCTTATAGCCTTTACTCCCTCTTGGTGCCTCAGCCTTCGACAGCTTAGCACTGGCTGCTCCTAATCTCTCTGCTCCTAATCAGGCTGCCTCTTGGGAGGACCCCTATCTGTGCCTTTTGATCCAAGGAGATCCTCCTCGGGACCTGCTTCAACTTGGACATTCTAGTACTTTGAAAAGATCATCTACTACTCGAGAAGGAGTGTGACTGGTGTACTACCTTTGATCCGCCCAGAACTGCTGCAGTGTCAGGTGCTTAAGTGCCTCATCTATTCATTGGACAACTGACACCAACTAGCCTCAAACAAGGCTAGGAAGCACAAATGTAAGAGAAGGCATTTGGGTTTCCCATGGAATTTTCTTTCAGAAGAGACAGACCTCTGAGTGTGAAGTCTCTCTCAGATCTTCCCTGGAAGACACCTCCTTTGGAGAACTGCTGGAATTGCTTAGAGGAGAGTTTGGTCTACAGATTCACCTTCCTAGGAGGAGTGTGTGTTTCTCGATGAATTTGGAGCCAGCGCATCTACATCCTGTGTGATACCCCCTAGTGGATGATTTGTTTGATTTGGTGTCCAGTGGGTGTGGAAGAAGCTAGGCATTATGCAACTAATCCTGGTAAGCTGGTTAAGATCTTAGTATGTCCTAGAGACAGAGCACACTGGAGTAAGGGGCCCGCAGTGTATGCTGTTTTGGTGGTGGTGGAGGCCACTACGAGTGAACCGTTTGTGTGTTTCTCTTCAACCCCCACAGACACGGAACCTAGGCCTCTGGACTGATTTGGAAATGTGTACACTTTGGTGACCTTTGCCCTCCATGCGTTAAATTTGCAGTATAGTGAAGCGAGCCATGTAAGAGATTTGTCTAAGGTGCTGTCAAAATCCCTTACAGGTTCCACAGCAGTAAAGTCCTATAGGATGTTGGAATCATAGCTGGCCTCCATGCAGTCCATTATTGATGTACCCATGTGGCTATTGTTAAATGCGGTGAATGGCACAGGAAGAGCTACATGTGCCAACCTTACCATCCAGCACAGTGCCTGCATGTTTCATTGAACCTTTCAGAAAACCTTGACATTTCCAACATTCCCCATTTGATGTGTCCACCCTGTTTGGACCAAAGGTCAATGATATTCTAACCAGGAGCAGAATATCAAATATGTCTGCCTTTGTAATATGTTTATTCAAAGCTCAGAGGTCCTTTTGTGCAACCGCAAGGGTGGAAAACATTTGTCATCTGGAAGGTCACAGAGCTTTACCCAGGACACTCCTACTGACAGAGTCCCGTCAGGGCAGGGGGAGGAAATTTAATGGATGTTTCCCAAGAGGCATGGATGGACCCGTTCACTGAATAATTGTCTGACCACCCGACTCTGGAGGTACTTAGGAGGTGCTTATCTCTCCACCCTCACATAATCAGCTATGAACTCTTATTGTTATTGATAATTGAAGGTTATTTAATCCCCTTTGTATATCCTCCAAAATAGGAATAGAAGATATTCCACCCCAACAATGAAGTACAGTAGCACAGTGAATTTCAAAGCTGCAAAGCAGGCAAGTAAGTAATCCAGGAGATCTCTCCAGAGCATAGAGGATTCAGAGTCTACACAAGGTTCTTTTTAATACAGAGAATGTGAACTGAAGTCATCTAAACCAGTTTGTCAAACAAATGTCTTGAATGGTTATGGTACAATTCTAATGCCTTTCCTGAGGCAGGATGACTGGATGTGCTCAGTTGACCTCCAGGATGCCAGCTATTGCATCAAGACAGCCAGGCAATCCAGGAGGTTCTTGTGCTTCCGGCTGAGATCCTATAATTTCCATTTCAGAGCACTGACCTTTAGTGTCACCACAACCACCTCTGGGTGTTCATCAAATGCTTAGGAGTGGGAGCAGCATTACTCAGGTTGCAAGGGTTCCATGTGTTCCCTTATTTAGACTGGCTCATCACTCCCACCACCAGAGATTTGTTAGGCCAAAAAAGAGATTCCCCACTCCATCTGTGTGTATGCCCTTCAGAATCACCGTGAACTTAAAGATCTGCACTGGAACCAGGAACATAGGGTGCAACTTTGACACTACCACTCAGTCAGGCTGCGTCTGTCTAGATTCATCTCTGTCTTCAAGCTTTGCTGGGATTACATTATCAGAATCTTTTGGCCTTCTTGATCCCTGCCTTCTAGAATCCTTGGTAGCAGCTGTCACTCTAGCTCTCTGCACAAGGTTTTACATGAGCGTACTCCAGTAGACTCAGTCAATCATGCTTCAGTTAATGAACCACCCATCAAACTCGCCAGGATTTACAGGCAGCGTTTTTAATGGTGGCTGACTTCTCTGATTTCCCTGGGGCCACCCTTTGTCCCCCTGCCAAGGGCCTCAGAAATTGATCCCTCTGGGGCGGGATGACATTTATAAGGGTGGAATGCCCAAGATGCCTGTTCTCAGACTGAGGCCAGCCTTCACATTAGTGTCCTGGTGATGCAGGATGTGCAGCTAAATCAAGCCTTTGTGAAATGGGAGGATAGCTATTTCACTGGGTTCAAATCCTTTTATTGGGCACACCTACATTTTTGCCTTTATGGCTTCCTTTTTTAATCTTAACTGATGAGTGCTGTCCTCCTCCAGTGCATGTTAACTGGAAGGTAGCAATGACCAGAAATATGACCTGTCCTGTGCCTCGCTTGTAACTGGGCGGGAATTCTTCAGCTGTCCCACCTCAAATAGTTATTTTATTCACCTTTCAGTAACCAGCTCTTGGCTAACACTTGTTTCATCTTTTTCCTCCAGCCTACCAGCTCCATTTTCTCATCATTCACTTGTGAGATAGGGTGATAGAAAAGACCAGATGTGTAGTTCTCCTGTTTCCTTGTTTTGGTACTTTAGTGAGATGTACTGTGACTTTGGTGCACATGCAACTGTCATGCTAGCGGGGGGGGGGGGGGGGTGCGTACTCATTGTAGGTGGAATATTCATGTGAGTTAAATGGTGCTGAAATAAAGTACAGTTGTGTAAGTTAACATAACCTTAATGGTAGATGTTCAAACAGATTACTGTTGTAGTAGCCTGAGCTATATATGGGTTGTATATTGCCAAGGATATGAAAAGTGGCCAGCATCCAAAGCTTCAAGACCGCTTCCATATGCCCTAACCACTGAAGGCCTTAAGGAGCTCTGTATAAAATGAGAGGTTAAAATGCCAAACTTTCAAAACTTTTCATTTAATTGTGCTGTCTTTGTGGGCTTCAAATGGTCAGTCAGCCAGCAGCAAAACTGAACATATAAGTACTCTTCTGGGGAAAACCTTCCAATTGATTTTCTGAGGGGAAAAAAATCTACACACACTTACTTTAGCTAGGAAATGTTTTCACTGGCTGTCACTAAACTTTTTCGTCAGTTTGTTTTCTTAAGTTTACTTGCTGAGGGGAAAACTGTTTTAAAAGTCTCACTTTGTGTGTATTTGGGTTGTGTAGAAAATTGCAAGCAACGGCTTGGACTAGTGTTTAGGAAGGGTCACAAAAGATTTTGCCTCAAAACTAATTTTCCTGTCAAAAAGTGCACAGACTCTTGGTGATGCCACCTGCTTTTCAGTCACACTCCTCTGCTAAACCATGGAGGAGGCTTGCTGCCCCCCCCCCCACCCCCACCCATTTTGCTTTCAAAATCAACTTCTTCCAAGCACTTCACTGCTTTAAACTCCAGTCTGTCAGACAAAGATGGGAAACCTTGTATAGATTTGGTAAGAAAATTTATTTCACTACCACTTTAGCCTTTTGATCAGTAAATTGTCAGAGTTGCATGTCAAAATTTTTTCTGGCTTTTTTTTTTTGGACAATATCAAGATAATTGCTGATGTATTTACCATAGAAAGTAAGCTATGATTAAATTCCTTAATTTTATCAGTGACTGAGGATGTTACAGGTTCATAGGATTAAACTAGGCTATCTGCCCTAAGGCATTTATAAGCCTAGCCCAGAGTTTTGTGGCATATGCCACCCCTTATGTTAAAAATAATATGCCCATTAGTTTGTTTTGCCTCTGTCCAGCAGTGACACAGAGACGATTCCCGGGGTAAACCTACTTTCTCCCATCCACCGGTCAAGATTTCTCTTGAACAGAGCCAGCGAGGTGCTCTGCCTCACATGGACCGGGATTTTATTCCACAGCATAGGGAGTCTCTGGGTGATAAATCTATCCCTCCAGCACGTCCTATTTATATCCGTGCTAAGGTTTAAGTCACTTGCTCTAGTGGTTCTGGTGGATTTGGATTTTCTGAGGTGGAGCATGTCCATTAATTCCGGGTTGGTCATGGCCTTGTATGTCAGGCACAGGTCACCTCTGAGCAGACGGTATGCAACTGAATAGAGCTGGAGTTTCTTCAGTCTGGCAGCATATGACAGATTTTGGAGTCCCTTTATTCTTTTGGTGAGGAACTTCTGGGGTCTCTCCAATTGCTGCAGGTGTCGGGTGAGATGCATCCCGAAAGGGGCATTGTACTCGATCATTGGTCTGATAAGTGAAGAGTACAGGGGAACAATGACCTCACTTGATCTGGATGTAAAACCCTTCATGATCAGGTGGGCAATGTAGAATGTCTTTCTAACCACTTTAGCAATGTGAATGTCGAAAGACAGGCCACTGTCTACCTGGGTCCCCAGGTCCCTGATGACCTCTTCTGTGCTTAGTGGATTTCCATCTATATGGTAGCTTGGGGTTACCTTGTTTTTCCCGAAGGGTATGACTATACATTTTTTGGCGTTTAACTTCAGGCCGTGGCTCTGGCACCAGCCATCAGTTTCCGTGAGACCTCTCTGGAGGATATCTGTGTCGGATGTACTTTCCACTATGGCACCCAGTTTGCAGTCATCTGCAAACTTTGTCAGCCATAGTCCTCCTATGTTTGCCTGCACTTCTGAGAAGTAGATGCCGAACAGCAGGGGGCCAAGGACTGAGCCCTGTGGGACACCACTTGTGACCGGCTTGGAATCCGACATGGCGCCAGCAACTCTAACCCTGTGGCTTCTATCCTTTAGCCAGTTTGCAACCCATCTTGTGACATATGGGTTAACATTTAAGCTGGTAAGTTTCTCTCTAATACCCGAGTGGGGTATTGTGTCAAAAGCTTTTGCAAGGTCATGGTAGGCTGTATGGACTGCCTTTCCCTCGTCAATGGCTTTGGTGACTGTTTCGAAGAAGTCGACCAAGTTCAAGAGGCATGATCTGCCCTTGACAAAGCCAAACTGGGTTGGATCCAATGTCTGCAAATCCCCTATGTCCTTGTTAATGAGATCCATTATGATCCTCTCCATAGCTTTGCAGACCAGGCTTGTTAAGCTTATGGGGTGGTAATTACCAGGGTCTGTAGAGGGACCGCCTTTGTGGAGTGGGACCACAGTTGCCGTACGCCACTCCTTGGGCACGTATCCTGTGGTGAGGCTAAGATTAAACAGCTGCCTTATGTGCGGGTTTAATTCCTCATTGAGTTCGTGTAGCACACAGCCTGGGACACCATCCGGTCCCATTGATGCTGTGTTTTTAGCTTTAGAGAGGGCAGTTTTCACTTGCACATTTGAGATGTCTGGGTGGCTACACTCCGCTGGGATAGTTATCTCTCCTTTTGGGGGGAGAGGGGGGTGAAGTTTGCACTGAACCTGTCTGCCAGTATGTTGGCAATGTCTGTGGGTTCAATGATTTTTGTGTCATTTTGGATAAATTCTGAGCAAATCTGGGAGTTTCCACCCAGGTTTCTAACATAGCTGAAAAAGGCTTTATGATTGTCTTTTGAATCTATGGCAATTTTTCTCTCAAAGTTAGCCTTGGATGATTTTATGAGTGCCCGTATTTTTTTTACTAATAATGATTAAGGGCGTCTTCCCTTTTATGGATTTTGTTCTATCATGTAATAGCTTTCTCCTCTTATTCTAAAGTTTGTTTATGGCTGGGGTCCACCAGACAGGATGCCTGCTCTTGGTGGAAAGAGTCTTGGTTTTATTAGGGATTGCCTGACCATGCAGTCCTGCAGGTGTTCGTAGAAGGCATTTGTAAGGGCTTCCGCAGCTTGGGTTGTGGTTTCCACTGGCTCGGGGGCCTTGAAGGATACCACACCAGTCTTGGGTAGTGTGAAGTTTGCTTTAGAGAAGTTCTTCACTGTGGTCTTTTTTGTTTGGGGTGGGGGTGGGATGTGGATTTCCAGTGAGATTAGTTTATGGTCTGATCTCACCAATGAGGGATATACTTCCGGTGTGGAGCATTTTGTCCCCATGTTTGTGATGATGAGCTCTAATATATTTTCTCCTCTTGTGGGAACAGTGACTAGTTGTTTCATGGCATTTGAATTTATGAACTCCAGGAACCTTTGGGCTAGAAGGTTTGGGCTTGAGTAGTGATCCCAGTCAATATTCGGGTAGTTGAAGTCTCCCAATATGATGGTGTTTGGAGATACATTTATACCCTCCAATGTTTTCAGGAAGGCTGTGTGGGGTTCCTGAGTTTGAGAGGGTGGCCTGTAGCATGCTACAAATTGTAGAGCAGTTTTGCCTATGGTTAATTGCACCTGGATGGTTTCCGATGCTTCGTGCGTTGCCACCAACCTGGAGGTGTGGGTGTCCCTGTTGCAGTCATCACACTGGGGATATCTGCCTGCAGGTAGCCCTCAGTTGGCCCGAATACCAGAGACTTAGTATGCAGCGAGACTCCTCTGACTACAGAACCTGCGGATGTCTCTACCTTGGATGAGTCCGGACCTGCTATGCAGGCACCGGCTTCTGAGGAAGTTCTTCTCGCTACCGATATTCGACACAGACCGACTTCTTTTGCAACTTCAGTTCTGTGTAAAACTACCAAGTTTCTAAGGCCAAGAGTGTGAGCTATGCTTTAAAAACCGATGACCCAAACTCAAGCACCTGCTTCTTTGCCACAACATCAATTGCTTAAAATGGCAATAAGACTTGGTTATGCTGATTAGGGGAAGCCAGCCTTCTCCTGCTAAGAGAAAGAGATCTGTCCCCAGCAGCTTTAACAGACGAAGAGTCCAACAACTCTGTGGTTTCTGGATATGAAGACATGTCTGCTTATGAGGATTCAGATGCAGAGAGGAATCCATTCCCTCTGCTTCCCTTCCAGAGGATTTTTCTTTTGGTGAAACCCTACATACTTTTAGTGAGCATTTCCACTGTGAACGCAAAGACTATCCTCAGTCCAAAAAGAGACTCAGAGAATTTTAGATTTGCCGCAACATAGACCTTTAATAATACCAACAGTTCTGGATGTTGTGGATGATGTCTCTATGGAATCAAGTCTAACTCATGATTCTCACAAATTTCTTTTCAAAAATCCTACTGCTGACCCAGAGGTAATTTCCCAGGGGCCTAAAGGTATATAAGCAACTACAGCTAAGAATCCCACCCCTTCAGACAGGGATTCCTGAGCTTTAGACAGATGGGGTAAAAAAGTATACACCTCTGCAACTCTTGCCATTAGGGCTTTGCATTGCCAGTTTCACATGCTGAAATACCAGCAACATATTATGGAATTTATTAAGCAAAAATTATCTAACTTTACAGACTGTGCAGAAAATAATTACAAGAGCTTATGCATTCTGCAAGCTAAGTCAGCAAGCATACTTTGCAATGTTGCTTTGACGCCGTAGAAGCATCTTGCAGGGCAGCAGTCGCTGGTTCTGTACTGAGAAGGCATGCTTGGCTTAAGGAGCAGACCTTGCTAGACCATGTCAAATAATTACTAGGCGCTCCTTTGAACAAGGACATTCTGTTTGACACCAAAGCAGAAGAGGTTCTAAAAAAGATGGAAGAAAAAGCTAAATCTATGCAGTCAAAGATTTTTTTGCAAGTGCAGCCTCCTAGATTCAGTAGGTATTGCCCCTCGAAGCATTGGTCCTTCCCAGCCCCAAGGCAAACTCAGACTAGACTCAGGGGTAACAAACCTCCCAGATTACAGTCTCAGGGTATGCAGAGATCTAAGCAATGGAGTGCTTCCAATTCAAAACCAGGGAGTGCTAAGCCACCCCCTTATGGAAAGAATTCACAATAACTTAACTCCACTCCTCACCTCTGCCCAACTGCTCGTGCCCCTAGGAGGAAAACTTGCCCAGCTTGCAAAAAACTGGACCTCCATCATCAAAGACCGATGGGTCCTCAACATTGTATCCCAGGGGTACATATTTAACTTTCACTCACTGCCAACCCCAAAAGGGTTCCTAGACCTTCCTCCAAACCAGTGGACAAAGGGACAAAACCAAGTTCAATCCCTGTTCTCCATAAGGGCAATTCAACCTGTTCCTGCAGAACAGATAGGTCAAGGGTTCTATTCCAGACATTTCCTGGTACCTAGAAAAGAGGGCACGTGGTGCCCAATACTAGATCTTTCCATTCTAAGCACCTACCTGGTGGTAGCAAGATTCAAAATGCTCACCCTTCAGCAGCTTCTTCCTGTGCTGTCCAAAGATGCCTGGTTAGCCATCCTAGACCTTAAAGAAGCCTATCTGCACATCCCTATCAGGGGCTCATGCAGGAATTATGTACGTTTCAAGGCAGGATCTATGCATTATCAGTTCTCTTTGCTTCCCTTTGGCTTATCCACTGCTCCCAGAGTATTCACAAAAATGCTTGGCTCCAGCCATTGCCTATTGCAGACGGAGAAAAATTCAAATTTACCCGTACTTGGACGATTGTCTGATTCAGGCAAACAATCAGGAAAAGCTGTTGCAGCACCTGACGTTTGTAAAGAACCTTCTAACCTCCCTGGGGTATACTATCAATGAAAAGAAATCAAAACTAGTCCCCAGTCAAAAGATTGTATTCCTGGGAGCAAGCTTGGACACAGCATCCCAGATGGCATTCCTTACTCCAGAAAAACAAACCTACCTGAAAGGCTACTTCACTCAAATGGCCACCAGAACTCAGCTGTCCGCAAGGAAAATCCTGTAGGCCCTAGGGTTCATGGCCTCTTGCATTATACTAATTCCATATGCCAGACTGCATATGAGGACACTTCAGTGGTACTTAAAAAGTCTTTGGTGCCAACATTCTCAGGACCTGTAAACAGTCATACCTATCATACCTTGTCTGAGGACAGAGTTTCTTAGGTGGGCAACAGCATGCAACCACAACAAGGGACTTCCCTTTACTCAGCCCCATGCCGCCCAGACCCTCACCACAGACATATCAGACTATGCCTGTAGGGTACACATGGACGACACATGCATTCAGGGCCACTGGAGCCCAAGTCAAATCTTATCTGCACATCAGCCAAAAAGAGATCCTAGCTCTGTTCACCATGCTCTGACAGCTTTCAAATCCCTACTCTCACCAGGACCCCTGCTAATAAAAACAGACACCACCACAAATGTTCATCGTGCATACAGCTGCAGTCATTACAGATGGGTTATCCTGCCGTCAGGCGGGTCCTTGGTCGGCCGAATTCCAAAGTCTAGGTCCGGCGTCTGTTGTAGTCGCTTTTTCCCTGACGTCAGTGCGGCAGGGGTATAAAAGAGGCAGCCGACGACATTTTCTTCAGTCTTTCTTACATCAGCAAATAGGGGGGGGAACCCACTCTTACCACTCTGCAGGCTAGTCATGGCCCTGTGGAACACGGCCTTGGACATGCATATTCAACTGCAAGCTAAATTTCTGCCAGGCAAACAAAACTCTCTGGCAGACGACTTAAGCAGAAATCTAGACCCACACGAGTGGCAATTAGATGCCAGCACTTTCAGCATTCTAACCCAGAAATGGGGGACCCCAGAGATGGACCTTTTGCCTCCCCCTGCATTCACCAGCTCAGCAAATTCTGCACCAGGACACCTCGCAACAGGGCCTGGAAAGTGGATGCCCTATCCTTCCAGTGGGTAAACCTCTCAATCTATGCATTTCCCCCTCTGCCTCTTCTCACAAGAATACTACTCAAGATTAGACAGGACAGAACAAGGGCAATCCCGATTGCCCCGGACTGGCCACACCAGCACTGGTACCCACTACTGTGCAGCCTGTCACCGGTGCCACCCTGGAACCTACCCCAGATCCCAACCCTCCTCACTCAGCAGGAGGGACAGATCTTGCATCTGCAACTGCAAACCCTGAATTTTGCAACCTGGCTTATTCCTTGAATTCTCCCCCAGTGACCAGTCTAAGCAAGCAGGTGCTGGACGTCATTCTTGAAACCAGAAGACCCCAGTACAAGGAAATCCTATGCTGATAAGTGGAAAAGGTATTGTTCCTGGATTCTATCTGAAGGAAGAGGACACAGCACTTACCCTCCTTACCTCTAATCCTGGATGACCTAGCAGATCTACTCCACAGAGACCTGCCCACCTCTTCCATTAAGATCCATGCCTCTGCCATCTCTGCTCATTACAACACTGAGCCACCTCTCTTCTCTCACCTTCTCATCAAACAGTTCCTGAGAGAAGCAAACAACTTATGGCCACCAAGGAGAGCCCCCACCCCTGCTTGGGACCTTAACTTTGTACTGAAAAAACTCACGCCCCCCCCCCCCCCCTTTGAGCCTGCAGCATTGGCAGAGTTAAAATTCCTCTCTTGAAAAACAGCCTTGCTTCTGGCCATCACTTCAGCTAGAATTGTGTCTGAGCTACAAGCACTTATAGCTGTGGAACCCTTCATTATTTTTCATGCTGACAAGGTCTCCCTCAGGACTAACCCTTCCTTTATGCCTAAAGTGGTGTCCAGTGTGGTTTTTAACCAATCTATCCATTTGCCAGCCTTCTTACCTAATCCTCAAAATAAAGGGGGAAGGATCCTGCACTTAGACGTGCTCAGATTCTATCTCGATAGGACTAAGCCCTTCAGGAAATCTGACAAGTTACTAGTCAGTTTTGCACCAGGGGCAGAGGGCAAGGCCATTTCAAAACAATTTCCAAATGGATAGCACACTGTATCCATTTCTGCTACAAACACCATGGGAAACCAATCCCTCAGGGGATCAGACTGCATTCCACTAGGGCAACTTCTACCTGTACAGCATTCCTCAAGAGTCCCTACCAGGGACATTCTGGAAGCTGCTACCTGGAGTTCTGTTCACACCTTCACCAAGCATTACCAACTGCCTATCTTTTCCAAATCCAGGCGGGTTTTGCAACAGCAATCCTGCAGGGCATACTAGCCAGCCCCAACTCTTCTTGACTACCTACACCCATTCTTCAGCTTTGGGAATTAATCTAAGTGTGATGACTGCAACAGTGAAACATGAAGGACATAGTACAGTTGTGAACACTTACCATAAATGTAGATGTTTGAGTGCATTCACTGTTGCAGTCCTGGATGTTATGTGATCCTATCTCGCCTACATTCCGACTGATGGGTTCGGAGCCGATCCCTCGGCTCCGACTCGGCACGCTTATGCCAAAGAGCGAAGTCTCTTATTGGCTGAGCTTACTATATCCCAGGATGCACCACTACCAGTCCCCCAGATCTCGTTTGCCGCTAACCTGCGAAGACGTGGTCTCGAGCTGGCTGAGCTGAGTAGTAGCTTTTACTAACTTTTTCTGTCAGTTTTTTTGCTGTCTTGTCACAAAAAGCTGTTTTAACGGCTATTTTTCACTTTTGTGTGTGTGTGGAGTTTGTTAAAGCCTTGTTGTGTGATTGGGTTGAGTTTGGTAGGCCTCCTTCATCTTAGGGCCTTCCCGGTCAGTCAACCCTCCTAAAACCTTACAGGGTTTCAAAGTACCCTTGTTATTTGCAACGCTTTTAAGCGATAACTGTAACCTATTATTAGGTAGTGTCAAACAGAAAGTCAGTTTGTATTTTTCTGTCAAAGATTCTGAAATTGTTTTGCCATAATGTCTCAAAATCCTAGGCCTTCGGGCTTCAAAAAATGCACCAAATGCAATTTCAAAATGTCCATCACAGACGATCACTCGCTCTGTGTGTATTGTTTGGGTGCAAAACACTTACAGGAGTCATGCAGAGTGTGTCACGCTTTTTCCTCAAGGGTCCTCCAGGAGAGGAAAAATAAACTGATTCTTAAGGGGTTAATAAAACCTTCTTTTGAAGAAGCCTTGGCATCCTCTCCTTCTCCGGCTAAAAAGAAAAGGGCGTCAGTTCCGACCAGTCCGTCGGATCCGACCGCCAAAAGACATAGACAGGCCTCTCCTTCGGCTCCAAGGACTTCGGAGCCGAGGACGGAACGGTCTGCCTCGATGCCACCAGTCTCGACTCCTCTGGCTTCGGAGCCGATGGCTGGGGCATCGAGAGGCAGGTCACCTTCGTCGGCTGCACTGGTCTCGGAGCCGACAAGGGTCGCCCGCTCAGACACTTCCTCCTCGGCCAAGTCCACCTCGCACCGATGGAATCTAGTGTGTGTATTCCTTCGGCGCCGATAGTCATCGAGTCGCCTCGGAGCCGGTCCCCTAGCCCTTTGGGGCCATTGGAGAGGCCGTCTCGAACCCGTTCAGTTTCCTCTCGGTCTTCGAGGATGTCGGATTCAGATATAGACAGGGTGCTCCAAAGACTGTTCCAGTCCCCAGTCTTCCAAAAATTTGTTTCCGATTCGACCCAGTTGGCTTCGGAGCCGATAACCCTGGCCCACCCCATTGCCATTCCTCCTCCGACTGCTTCGGCTCCGTCGGAGCAGGTGCTGTTGGAGCCGGTGGAGATCTTAGGGTCTGCTCCGACCCTTACTCCAACCCGGGCCTTCGGGTCCGAGTTTGGTACACGGACTTCTTCGGCTGGACCCGGGTGATGTTTCGGGACCTATGCTTGGTTCCGAGCCTCCCCTCGGTGCTTGCTGCGGGACTTCCGTCGGCTATCATGGCTCGGGACCGGACACTCCCAGGATTCTGGGGTCCGGCTTTCAGAGCCATGAGGAGTGCCTTGGCCAAGTCTTCTTCGCCATCTCTCCGCTTTACCGGCACCTTCCTGGGCGTGGAGACTGGGTCTTTGGCAGTTCCCCTGTCCGTAGGCAGCGGAGCCCCTGGGCCTGAGGTTACCCCATTGGGGTTCCCTCCTCCCGCGGGTTCTTCGAGTTGTCTTCGGAGGAACCCCAAGGAAGAGATCGTGCAAGAGGAAGCACGTGGACTCCCCGAGTCTATTACATCGACACTGATCTTGATGATGCAGAGGGGTCCCAGTCGCCCTCGGATGATGTCTCATTTGCAGACATCTTAGAGATCCTCAAACAACTAGGCGGCTGGATATCCAAACCCCCCTCTGCTGATGAGTCAGTGCTCCTCAAGGCCTTTGGGGCTCAGCCCTCCGCCTCCTGGGTGTCTCCGCCTCGACGAGCTTCTGGATTTAGTTTGTCAAGGGCGGGAACAACCAGATACCGTGGAACCAGTCCCTTCTCGTCCAAATAAATTTTTGTCTGCCCCACCCGAGAAGGAGTTCCTCACTAAAGGCGTGGCTGTAGATGCCATGGTGGTGGCATCTGCTACACAACAGGACGTGGCAGAGGCTTCAACGTCCGTCCATCCTCCTAATAAGGAGTCTAGGGGCATGGACAGGTACGGAAGCGCACCCTGACTTCAGCGGCCTTTACTTTAAGGTCTCTGAATTATTTGGCACATTTTACCAGGCTTCAGAGGGATCTGGTCAAGGAGTTGTCAGATTCCTCTCGGTAACTTACCTGAGCAGCTAGCCCAGTCGGTTAGCTCTCAGTTGGCTATCCTTACGCCAATTTCTAACTCGTCCATGAGGCTCATTTCCTATGCGGCCGGAGGGGCGGGTAGAGCGGCAGGCACAGGCGTGGCTCTACGGAGACAAGCCTGGCTCCGCTTGTGTCAGTTTGCGGAGGCCTTCAAGTCTTCCTTCGCCGACGCTCCCTTTGATGGGTCCTCTTTGTTTGGACCGAAGGTTAAAGACACCCTTACCCGCTGTGAGCAAGAGGGAAAGACTTTATCTGCCGTAGGTGCCCGTTATTCCACTCCCTTTCGGCCTTACCCCAAGGCTAAAGGAGGGGGGAAGATGTGGTTCCGCAAATCTCGTAAGTTTTTCCCCCAACAGCAGGAAGATTCCCCTTCCAGAGGCAGAGGACGGGGAAATTTTTCTGGGAGACGCCGTCCCAGAGGCAGCAGAGGGCCCCGCAATTCTGGAGACCGCGAGTCCTTTCGTGACTCTTCAGCCTCCCACACATCATGAGGGATTGCCCGGCTGTGCTGCTCCGGAGCCAGTCGGGTGTCGTTTTGCCAAGCACCTAAAAGCCTGGGAGTCAATCACTCAGGACAGATGGGTGCTTCGGATCATTGCCGGAGGTTACACCATCCCATTCACATACTCACCCCCACCGTCCAAAAAAATCCCGGACCCACCACCCAGTCAAAGGGAAATGGCAGCCGCAGAAGCTTTAAAGCTGCTAGAGAAAGGAGTCATCCAACCGTCCCCACAGACCAGATCGGATCAGGAAATTACTCCAGGTTCTTTTTAGTGCCAAAAAAGACAGGGGACCTGAGACCAATATTGGATCTCAGCAGACTGAACCAATCCGTCACGAAATCCAAAATTCGAATGGTCACGTTACAATCCATTCTCCCATTGTTGGAGAAGGATGTTTGGATGTGCTCCATAGACCTCAAGGACGCCTATTATCACATACCGATACATCAGGCGTCCAGGAGGTATCTGCGCTTCAGCCTGGGAGTCAGTCATTGCCAATTTTGTGCTCTGCCCTTTGGTCTCACCACAGCCCCCAGGGTGTTCACCAAGTGTTTGGCAGTAGTGACGGCTCACCTGAGAAGTCTTGGATTCCAAGTGTTTCCCTATCTGGACGACTGGCTCCTGACTGCCACCACCAGGCATCTATTAATGGACAACCTCAAAGCCACCATCTCCCTGGGTGCTACCCTGGGGATTACATTCAATTGGTCAAAGTCTGTCTTGCTGCCCTCTCAGCATAAGGTTCATAGGAGCAGAGATAGACTCAAAATTGATGCTGTCTTTCTTCCTGCCGAAAGGATCCAAACTTTACAGGGCCAAGTTCAAGCTCTGATCTCGAGATCCAAAGCCCCAGCCAGGATGGTTCTACAAGTTTTAGGTTCAATGTCTGCCACGGTTCTTTTAGTTCCTCTGGCAAGATTGCACATGAGGATTCTTCAGTGGCTATTGTCAACTCAATGGTCCTTTCAGGATCTTCCCTCAATCATCACATCATGATTACGGAAACATGCAAACGGGACCTTCGCTGGTGGCTTCAGACATCCAATCTAAATCAAGGAAGCCCTTTGTTATTCCCTCTCCAGTGGTTACCCTGACGACAGATGCCTCCCAGATAGGGTGGGGGCATTGTCTGGGCAGGTTAGTTCAGGGCTCCTGGCTTCCAGACGAAGCTCTTCTCCACATCAATGTGTTGGAGATGAGGGCTGTACTTCTATCCCTACAGGCCTTACACAAGTTTCTTCCTCAGGGCATCATCGCCATCCACACAGACAACATGTCGGTGGTCTGGTATCTGAACAAACAAGGAGGGACCAGATCTTACCCCCTTTGCAGAGAGGCCATGAGGGTGTGGGAATGGGCTGTAGCTACCAACCGCTTCTTGGTAGCGACCCACATTCCGGGGAAATCAAATATATTGGCAGACAAATTGAGCAGGACAATTCTCTCTCCTCACGAGTGGTCCCTAAACGAAACAGTAGCAGCTCAGGTTTTCAGGAGATGGGGGACACCGTGCTGCGACCTATTTGCAACGCCACTAAACACCAAGTGCAAAAGGTTCTTCTCCTTGATTCCACATCAGGGAGTACCAGCTATGGATGCTCTAGCACAACCTTGGCCAACAGGGCTACTTTATGCCTTTCCTCCGATTCCACTTCTCTCCAAAGTCATTCAAAAAGCTTCTCAATTGGGGTCCGCAATGATACTGATTGCCCCATACTGGCCTCGTCAGGTATGGTTTCCTTACCTGAAGAAACATGCGGTGGACGATCCGTGGACTTTAGACCTAATTCCGAACCTGCTAATTCATCAGTCGGGACAACAGCATCAGTCCCTTCGATCTTTGAAGTTGACAGCTTGGCTCCTCCACTTCCGACTTTAGTCAGAAGTCACACATTAGACCCGGAAGTTGTTCACATTTTATCTTCGGCCCACAAACCCACCACTAACAAATTGTACCTCAGTAAGTGGAAGAGGTTTGCTTTCTGGGCTCAACTCAAGGGCTTAGACCCTATCACTGCTCCTATCCCAGAGGTTTTGAAATTTTTAACATCCCTATTTAATCAAGGATCTTCTGTCTCTACTATTAAAGTCCAACTAGCGGCAATCTCTAAATTTCACGAGTCCATGGATCCTCCATTGATGAGCTGCAGACCATGCAAAACTTTCATTAAAGGTGCGGGTCTGTTGAGACCCCCAGTTTCTCATCCTGCGCCTCCGTGGGATCTAGATTTAGTGCTGTGCATTGACATCTTCCCCGTTCGAACCGGCTGCTACATGTGAGTTAAAATATCTGTCTTGGAAAACTGCTTTCTTAGTTGCAATTACTTCTGCAAGAAGAGTTTCAGAGCTTCAAGCCCTGTCCATTAAACCACCGTACTTGATTTTCCACAAGGACAGAGTATCTCTTAGGCCTAATCCATCCTTTGTCCCAAAGGTCTGTTCTAATCTTTGTCTCCAACAGTCTCTAGAGCTACCAGTTTTCTTCCCAAATTTCTCCAATGAAGCAGAATACACTCTCCATAAATTGGATGTTCACAGGCAATTACGCTTCTATCTAGACAGGACTCAGCAACTTCGTAAGTCAGACCAGTTGTTTGTGTCCTTCTCAGATAATAAATTGGGTCAAACCATCACAAAAGCTACTATTTCCAAATGGATTAGAGATTGCATAACTCAGGCTTATTCTTCTTGAATAAGCAACTTACAACATCTATCAAAGCTCATTCTACCAGAGCTATGGCTACTTCTATAGCTTTTCATTCCAAGCTCGCTATATCGGAGATTTGTGCTGCGGCTACTTGGTCCAATCCGCACACTTTCATTTCCCACTACAAATTGGATGTGGCATCTAAAGGACGAGCATCATTTGGTTCCACGGTACTCAGGAGTGTTTTCCAGTGAGCCACCCAGGATTCAGGTGCTAGGACGCTGCCCCATCAGTCGGAATGTAGGCGGGATAGGATCACATAACATCTTTTAGTTATGTACTCACCATAACTTCAGTGGTTGGGGATCCATCTCGCTTACATTCCTAATACCCACCCTCCTTCCCCCTGCCTTGGAGATCAGAAGAGATTGAACGGTTTTGAGTTCTACTGTTTTATCTTGTTTCATCTGACGATGTTATATAAGCAGGGCGTGCATGTGTGCATGTATGCGGACAAACTAGATCTGGGGGACTGGTAGTGGTGCATCCTGGGATATAGTAAGCTCAGCCAATAAGAGACTTCGCTCTTTGGCATAAGCGTGCCGAGTCGGAGCCGAGGGATCAGCTCCGAACCCATCAGTCGGAATGTAGGCGAGATGGATCCCAAACATCTGAAGTTATGGTGAGTACATAACTAAAAGTTTCCCACCCTCCATCCCCCTTGTCTCTTTCTCTCTCTCTCTCCTCTCTAGGTCTATTACTCACCCCTTACAGGGCTATTGGTATTTACTTTTTACTGGTGGTGTTTTTCCCACCATAACTTAGTTCCCTATTTGGGGGCTGCTGACATTTGGGGCAAGAAAAACTGATGTTATGGCGTCTGCTGCCTGTTTTTATACCCTTGACGACCTGACATCAGTCCTGAAGCGACCGCAACCGACACAGAAATACTAAGTCTCTGGTATTCGGGCTGACTGAGAGCTACCTGCAGGCAGATAAACGAAGTGTGATGACTGCAACAGTGAATACACTCTAACATCTACATTTATGGTAAGTGTACACAACTGTACTTTACCAAATATTCTCAATTATCGTTTGCATGATACCGCTGCTGATGATTCTAGGGCTGCTGTCATTGATCAGTTAAGAGAAGATTTTCTTAGTTGTGCACCCAGAATTCACCAGAGGATATTCAACTAGAACCATTGAATGCACCTGTGAATAAATAAGTGCTGTTTGGGCTTTCGTGTGCTGAGGTTCTCATGAACTTTGAAAGGAGAATGTTAATCCAAAGGGTTTCTCAGATGTGTAATTTCCCTATTCCTAAATGTAATAGAAATGTTCACTCTGGCCAGAACCCTTTTATAGGAAACAATTTGGACAATACCAACAAAAGACAGGCAGGCAAACTTTTTGAAAGTAGCGACAGAGAGGTTCCAGAAAGAGAGGACCACCTTCTCATGCCCAAGAGAATCCAAAAGAGCAGATTGACTATACCTTCTATCAGTCTTCCTACCTCCCTTGAAATTTTTCCCAAAGCCTTTACCTCCACCTCACATCAGACACTGGCATCCTATCACTCAGAAGGGCTACAGTTGGTAATGCGACTGCTGGGTTCCATTTCAAGGGATTCCTTCCCGTCCTGTCAGTCAAATTTCCTAATCTGGAGTAGTTTACTTAATTTGGTCTTCAACCTGTGGGTTACGAATCCATATCTGATCCGAGCCGGCAACCTTTACTAGTCTCACCTTCAAGCTCCAAACTCCTCCCTTTACCCATAATACACCTCCACTGCCTTCCATCCCCAGATCTCGTTTGCCACGAATAGCTTTGCATCGTGATCTCTTGAGCTCCAACTTTGTCAAGTGGGTAAAAACCTTTTTGAGTTTCTTTTTCTTCCCCTTTCTCCTCCCCTCGCTTGGTGCGTTAAGTTTGTGTTTTAGAACAGAGTAGTTTTGTATTGCTGTGTGGATTCCCCCCCCCCCCCAATGTGTTTTCCGTGTACGACTGTGGTGAGTGGGTTTGTGTGTGCCAGTAATAAAAAAGGCACAATGTTTTTCTTAAGTTCTCTTTCTTATACAGTATGGCTGAAAAGCTTGTTTTCAAGCTTTGCACTGACTGTAGCCCTAAATTGTCCCCTGCGGATGGCCACACTCTGTTTTGTGCTTGGCCCATCTGAGTGTGGACTGCAGTATATGTGCGGGCTTCAACCCCCATGCCATTAAAGATAGGAAGGCCAATTTGGCTGTCAAAGGCCTTCTTCCCCCTTCAGAGTCTGTTTCCTCGTCTCTGGCTTCAGTCACAGCCGCTGCTGTGGCCTCCTATCCTTCCTCTCTTCCCCTCCCTCCCAGGCTGGGACTCTACCTCCTGTACCAAAGCCTGTGACAGCAGAGCAGAAAAGGGGTAGAGAGAAGGAGAGAGAGTCGAAGGCAAGGGAAAAGTGAAAGAGGTCTCCAAACCTCGCTTCACCTGCAAAAATGCCATGGACCCATGACTCCCCTCTGCTCCAATCTCCGAGGTTCTCCCCGGAGCTGGAGGAGACCCGTTCAGCTTCTCGGGCCTCAGTGCCATGACCCGCCAGGTCGGAGTCCGTGACCTTGTCTCTGTCCACCCAGTCCTTGTCTGACATTGATCTGGATAAAATGATGAGGAGGTTTATACATACTCCGATCCAGATGTGGGGTCTTGCCAGCCCCCCCTCTCTCGGGAGGGGGGAGCTGGCTTCCTTTCTTCCAGCCTATATCTCCTTCTCTGATCCGACCTTCAGGTTCGGAGTATTCGGATCCGAGGTTGGCTTTTGTTAGGGTGTCGGCGCCGATGATATCTGCTTCCTCAATGCCGACAGCTGCCTGGATCATATCTGATCCGACCAGCTCGGATCCAAGCCGCTCTCAGTGCCGGACTTGTGTGTCGGGTCCAAGGGAGTGGAACTTTTTTCTTTGGCTCCGACTTTGTTGGGCCAGGTTCCCTCCCTCAGAGCTCCAACCACTTCGGGCCCGGCTCCGATTATCTCATCAGACCCAGGGAGACCGGCCTCCTTATTGGTTTCTCAGTAGGTTCGCTCTCCTTCGGTGTTCGTGGTAGAAAGTGTTCCCTCTGCTGGGTCGAGACCCCTGACTGCCCCCTCGGACTTCACCCAGACCCCCTTCGGCTCTTGTCTACTGGTCCCCATCGTTTTACCAGAGAGCCTGCCCGTGCTCGAGGAGCCCCAGACAGTTCCTGCTGAGGAACAAGTGGCTTGCGAGCTCTCCCTGCAGAGCCCCACCGGAGAGGTACCTCGCAAGCATACGTGCAAGAGGAAGCACTTGGACTTCAAGTCCCTCGCCGAGGGCACGGACCTGGATGATGGAGAACATTCCCCTAGGTCACCTTCTGAGGATGTCTCCTTTGTAGACATCATGGAAATCTTGCGCCAGCGGGGAAGTTGGTCTACCCCCAAACCTTCTTCTGACGAGTCCGTGTTCCTGGAGGCTGTCGGCACGGGCCCATCTGCTTCCTGGGTGCCCCCTCCTGTGGATCCTTTGGTGGATCTGCTCACCTCGCGGGCATGGAAGGAACCGGACACCATGGAACCTATCCCAAAAAGACTGGATAAGATTTAAGCCACCCCCCCCCCCATAGACAGACCAGCATGGAACAAGGGCTCCCCCATAGACGCTAAGGTGGTAGCAGCAGCCACTAAGAAGGAACTTGCTCAGGAGAGTTCCTCGGTCCATCCTCCTGACAGAGCGTCGAGGATGATGGACCACCTAGGTAAGTGTGTTCATGCTTCAGCTACCTTTTCGATTAGGGTGCTGAACTACCTTACCTATGTCACTAGACTCCAACGCGACCTTATAAAGGAGCTGGAGGACCACCCCCCCCCCCAAGTCTGTCACAGGATGACCAGGCTTCATTCTCCGCAAGGATGGCCACTTTAAAAGCAGTATCTAACAAGTCCATGCGACTCCTTTCACGTGCAGCGGAAGGAGCGGCTAAGGCAGCTGGGTCCGGCGTGTCCATGAGGTGCAACACCTGGCTCAGGTTATGTTAGTTTTCGGAACCCTTCAAAGCGTCCTTTGCCACTGCCCCTTACGATGGCTCTACACTCTTTGGTAAGACCGTCAAAGAGACATTAGTCCAGAGTGAGGAGGAGGGGGAAGACACTGTCTGTCATCAGGATCTGCTTCTCTAACCCTCAAAGGTCCTTTTCCCAGAGCCGGAGAGGGCAAAAGAAGATGTGGTTCTGGAAGTCACAGTATTCCTCGAGCACTCAGGGCTCTTCTTCCCCAGAGGCAGAGGGGACAGAATGGATGCCGGCCCAGTGGCAGAGGGGGTCCTAGGAATATTGGGTCTCGAGAACCTTTCTCTGACAGACTAGGGCAGCAACCCTGTGGGGTTGCCCGACTGCTGTACTTTGGTCTCTATGGGGGACCAAAGGCCTTGGACTGTCCTGCCTGAACAATGCCCCCCACCCAAGTTGGGGGACGATTGTCTTTGCACCTAGTGGCGTGGGAGTCCATAACAACGGACCACTGGGAGCTTCAGATCATATACAGAGGATACTCTACCCCCTTCGTGGGTGCCCCCAAATCTCCCAGACACCTCCTGGACATACTACACATGCAAAGGGAGGCAGCAGCACAGGAAAGTTCCAAACTGCTAGAAAAACGAGCCATCGAAACCGTCCCCCCAGATCAGTCTGGATCGGCCATCTACTCCAGGTTCTTTTTGGTGCCAAAGAAAACGGGGGACTTGAGACCCATTCTGGATTTCTCTACCTTGAACCTATCAGTTGCCAAAGAGAAGTTCCGGATGGTCACATTACAGTCCATCATGCCGTACCTGCAAGAAAGTGATTGGATGTGCTCGTTAGACCTTCAGGATGCATGCTATCACATAAAAATGCACAGAAGCTCCAGGAGGTTCCTCCACTTCGGCTAGGAGTCGAGTATTACCAGTTTTGAGCCCTACCCATTGGTCTCCCCACAGCCCCCAGTGTGTTTACCAATGTGGTGGCGGTGGTAGCGGCTCACCTGAGGCTTCAGGGGATTCAGGTCTATCCGTACCTGGACAATTGGCTCCTCACTGCTCCCACCAGGCGTCTACTCTCTCAAACCAGGGATTATTTCCTGACTCTTGCCCTCCGTTTGGGGATAACAATCAATGCATCCAAATCTCTTAGATCTTGTACAGGTGATAGACTACATTGGTGCCAGGATAGATACTCTTCAGTGCAAAATCTTCCTGATTTCGGAGAGAGTTCAAAACCTGAGTATGCATGTCTCTGATCTACCACTCTCATCTCCCAACGGAGAGGGCCTTAGGCTCAGTGGCGGCGACCATAACTGTTCTCCCATGTGCCCGGTTACACATGAGAATTCTACAGTGGACTCTAGCTGTACAGTGGTCCCTGTTGGAACTGTCATTGACTTATCCAACTCAACTTCGTCGAGTCTGTCAGTCGTCCCTCATATGGTGGATGTGCTGTCCAGACATTTCAGAGGGACGACCTTTTGTTCCAGCCCCGGCCCAAGCCACATTGACCACGGATGCCTCCCAACTTGGGTGGGGGGCATTGTTCGGGCAGGACAGTCCAAGGCCTTTGGTCCCCCATAGGGACCAGCTTGCACATAAATGACCTAGAGATGAGGGCAGTCCTTCTAGCGTTGCAGGCCTTTCATGCCTTTCCTCCTCTTGGAACGAGTGCTATTCAGTCAGACAAACATGTCAGTGGGCTGGTATGTCAGCAAACCGGGAGGGACTAGATCTTATCCCCTTTGTCGCGAGGCCATGAGAGTGTGGGAATGGCCAGTCTCCACAGGTCGCTTTCTTATAGCAGTGCACATTCTGGGGCGGTCCGACATCCTAGCGGGACAGGCTAAGTCTGACTCTTCTGATGCCTTACGAGTGATCTCTGAATCTGTCAGTAGTGGAACAGATATTCAGCGAGTGGAGTCAACCTTGTTGTGATCTCTTTGCATCTCCTTGCAACACGAAGTGCAGCAAGTTTTTTGCTCTGAACCCCCTGCCGGGAAGAGTCCCCCAGAGACGCTGTAGTTCATGCTTGGCCTCCCAGTCTCCTGTATGCTTACCCACCAGTACCTCTCATTCCGAGGTTTCTACAGAAAACTTGTCGACTGGGGAGCAACGTGATCCTCATTGCCCCATTCTGACCTCACCAGGTATGGTTTCCCTTCCTTTGGTCTCACCTTCTGGCTCCGCCTTGGATCCTAGATCCCATTCAGGATCTAATTTCGCACCCTTCGGGGGGGGGTGCCTCATCTGGGTCTGGGCAACCTGAAGCTCACAGCATGGCCGCTCCAATTCCCATGATTGGTAGGACTCCTGGACTATCCTCCTCAGTTAGATCTATTTTGGTGGCTGCTCATAAGTCTTCGACCAGGAAGGTTTATTGCAGCAAGTGGAAACGTTTTTCCTTTTGGGCCTCTCAAAGGAGTTTAAACCCTTTCACTGCTCCTATTTCCGCCATTCTTGATTTTCTAGCTGAATTTTTTTTTCAACACAGAGCTAGTTCTTCTGTCAAGGTTCAGTTGGCTGCCATCTCTCATTTTCATGTGGGCAGGAATTCTGCCTCTTTAGCCTCTTCCAGACTGTGTAAAGCCTTTATTAAAGACACCTTTTTGTTACCCGCTCTCCCCCCCCCCCCCCAGTCAAAGATCCTGTTCCCCATGGGACCTTACTATGGTTCTTCAAGCTTTGGTTGCTCCGCCTTTCGAGCCTGCCGCAACTGCACATCTGAAATTTTTATCTTGGAAAACAGCTTTTCTGGTGACTATTACCTCTGCCAAAAGGGTTTCAGAATTACAGGCCTTTTTCATCAAAATTCCTTGCATGAATTTTCACAAATATAAGGTTTCCCTTCAAACCAATCCATCCTTTCTTCCTAAGGTGGCATCACCAGTCAATATCAATTCAACCATCAATTTGCCTGTGTTTTTTCCTAATTTTACTAACAAGATGGAATACAAACTCCACATGTTGGATGTTCATAGACAGTTATGATTCTATTTACACAGGACAAAATATTTCCGTAGATTGAAACAATTGTTTATAGCCTTCTATAAACCCTTTTTGGGAAACCTATCTCCAAGGTCACTATAGCTAGATGGATTTCTTCATGCATCCTGCAGGTCTATAAGAACAGACACATGTCTCCTCCAGGTCAGGTAAAAGCTCATTCCAGTAGGTCCATGGCTACGTCTGCGGCTTTTTGGTCTATAGTGTCTTTAGATGATATTTGTTCTGCAGCTACTTGGTCCTCATCTCATACGTTTATTTCTCATTATAAATTGGATTTGACTTCCAGAAGGAGAGCATCCTTTGATTCTGCAGTGCTCTGGAATATCATTCCGTGTGGGCCTTCCAGGAGTTTAGTAGCTGAGGACTCTGCCCCACAGGTTGAAGACCAAATGAAGTAAACTACTTCAGATAAAGAAGTATTGTACTCACCATAACGTTCCATTTGAGTAGTTGTACTTAATTTGCCTTCAACTGTCCCTCCCTTCTTCTCCTGGACCTTGGCGTATGATCAGCCTACGGGCTGCAGTATAGGTCACAAGTAAATTTTTCAGGTCGGGTTAACAGGAGAAGGTTCAGCAAACTCGATCTGGGGATGGAAGGCAGTGGAGATGTATTATGGGTAAGGGGAGGAGTTTGAAGCTCAGAGCAGATGCTAGTAAAAGTTGCCGGCTCTGATCAGATACGTATCCATAGCCCACAGGTTGAAGACAAATGAAGTACAGCTACTCAGATGGAACATTATGGTGAGTACATAACTTCTTTTTTTCTCTTATTCTTGATCAAATGTCTCGGGAAGTAATAGAGATGGTCAGCCGAGATCTAATGAATGTAGTGGTGCCAAAGAAGAAAGGAATCTGAAGGCCATTACTGGATCTGCCATCTCCAAACCTTCACATCAAGATTTCAAAATGCTCGGTCTTCGGTCTGTTTCCTCTCATTCCTCCTGCTAGTTTCATAGTAAATTTTGACTTAAAAGTTGCTTATCATAGTCCAAATGACAAGAACTTCAGACACTTAAGATTTTCAGTATCTGGTTAACATTTTCAGTTTTCTGCCTTATCCTTTAGGTTGTCAATAGTTTCAAGAGTATTTACAAAGTGTTTAGACTCTAGCTCCAGTAATAGCTTATTGCAGGTTACAAGGCAAACAGCTTTCATGATTTAAATGACTGTCTTATTTTTTCAGACTCTCTTCTAGACTTTCAAAAAATCTGTTTCATCAAAAAGACACCATCTCACCCTAGGTTTTCAACTAAACCTAGAAAAAATCATCCCTCATGCTTTCTAACAGGATGGTGCCTCTAGGCAGTCGTCTAGATTTTTCCTTGATGATGGCCTTTCATCAGGACAAAGTGAACTTCAGGATTTATGGGCTCTAATTCTTACAGTACCTCTAAGCAGGTAACAAACAATAAAAATCAGTGATTTCTGAAAACAGTCTGAATTCAGTACCGTCCCCACTTCCTTTCAGACACTGGTGTGTTGAGTTTTGTCATGAGGGAAATTCACTGGTGGTTGTATGATTTATTGCTCGATCCATTTATCCCTTCCTTCCTCCCAGCTCTTGCACCATTTGTAACCACAGATGCTTCAGGTATTGCATGGGTAGCAGTGTTCAAAGGGATGAAAGTGCAAGGCCTGTTAAATTTCTGCACCTCATGCCATTACAAGAGCTTCCCATCACGCATCCAGCAAGCCTCACTTGAACCTTCTGTAGTTCTGTTGAAGCCGTGGTGGTACAGCGATAGCGTTGTTGCCTCACAGCAAGAGGTTCTCCTGTTCGATTCACGGCTGGAGTGCCTTCTGTGTGGCGTCTGCATGTCCTCCCCGCGGTCGTGTGGCCTCCAAAAGACATGCGTGAATGGGCGTGCCTTCGCTGAAGGTTGGGCATCGGGCTGGCAACTCGGCACCATTTAAAAAAAAATCTACTGCCAATCATTAGCGGACCAGAGTTCTGCTGTGGCGACCCCTGACCGGGAAAAGCCGAAAAGACAAGTTTGCCCAGTTCCCTTGATGGTCAGGCCCCAGCCTTAGTCACCCATGTGGTATTTCAGATCTTTACCACAGTTCAGAAACCTTCCACTATATTTCATTATAGAATACATGGATAAGGCTTTATGGGTGACTTCTCAGAATTTGGTCCCTTTTTCTGCTCAAGTTCCAGTAGTACTAAAATATTTATCACTAATCTTTGACGACCAGGTTTTTCCTGTTACGTTCTGACAGGATTATAGTACATGTACCAGCAATGTCTAACTCCTGTCAGTGCTTGAAGCTGTCAATGTTAGTGTCACTGAAATTCTGTCATGCCTTTCTGAGAGGTATTTTCTCTCAGCCATTTTCAAAAAATTTAGTTAACTCTTGCAGTCGTAGCTTTATGGTTGAAAAAATAGCACTGCCATCTTTTCCACCATAATCTAAACCGGAGTCCTTTTTTTTTTTTTTTTTTTTTTTTTGAAAAGGAAAATACTCTCTTAGCAGACAGAATTGAAGGCTTCCTCTTCTAAGCCTCATGTTGTACATTTCGTGAAGACAGGGTGTCACTGTAGACTAACCTATTTATGCATAAAATAGCTACTGAAGTAAATTTAAGTCAGTCATGTAGTTTATCATTTTTCCTTTATCCATGCAGAACATAAGATGCATTGTGTAGATATTTAGCATTAGTTGTGCTTTTATTTGGACAGATCTAAAAACATCCTGTCTGTATTGTATTTTGCCGTATAAACTATAACAAAGATCTGCCAGCTAAACCTAAAGGGCACTTTACAAAGCAGTGGGTAATATTCAAACCACCTTCAGAAACATTTCAGTTGGCATTCGTGCTGCTGTGACATGGACTTCACTCTGTACTTTTTAAAATACTACAAGTTAAAAGCAGACTTTAGGTCAAGATCAACCTTATTGGTCTATAATTGGAAGTGTCATGTCCTGATGTTACCCAGGTGGGTTAGTTGGTGACAGTCACATTAATGACATGTACAGACTGGATCATGTTTGATACAGAAGGTTCGTACTTAACATGTTATGGTCTATAGCCTTCCATTTCAACACGTTTGCCCACCTTCCCCATTTCTGGCTGAAGGGTGTCAGGAGAGGGGTTCCACGTTGTTTGAAGAGGCATTAAATTTAGAGGTTTGGTGTATGCAAGTTTTTGTAGTGTGCTTTTATGTGCTCACTATTCTGGGGCTCCCTCAAGATCAGGAAAAGCAGTGAGATGCAGAACTTTATTGGAGCTGAAAGACATTAGAGCATAAAATGTTTAAAACGTGCAGAGCTGACTCATCCCTGTTGCAGCTAGTCTTAGTGTTAAAGTGGGTTGTCATAGTTCATGAAGCTGTGTCATAACGTGAAGCACATGACTTTCATTTTAGTGGTACTAACTTTATTAAAATTTAATAAATGTGTGTGCTATAATACTTGATTGTGCAACAAATAAAAATAAAAGAAATATGAACTGTGGGGATCATTTTTTTTCCCTTTTGTATTTGACCAGGAAAAATGATGCGCTGTATACGTTGTCCTGTTGCCTATCATGCTGGAGATGAATGCATTGCGGCTGGGTGTGCAGTATTAAATTCCACAAGCATAATCTGTACCAACCATTTTAAACCAGTCAAGGGTAATAGCCACCATGCACATGTTAATGTGGCTTGGTGCTTCGTGTGTTCTAAAGGTAAGTGTTTGTGTAACTGTTTTTCTTTCTTTGTTGTCTCACCTTAAGAGCTGAATCGAGAAAAAAAATAACCACCTTATGCCAGCAGTTCAAGGATACGTTGAATTCGCCTTAGGTATCTGAAGACCATTGTAAGTTTTATGTTTAGAGAATAAATTGTCAGAAGGGAAACATAAAGAAATTTTCAAATCATTAAAAAAAACTGTCAGACCTGTTGGAATAAATGCAGTTTAGAGCTGTACTTTGTTCAGGAAGGCATTTCTGTCACCTGTAAAGAATAGGTGTCTGATCACCTTGGTTGCATGTTTGGAGGAGCAGTTTTGTAGATGCAAGCCTGTGTTTCCAGTAAAATGTGAGATGGTCTTTAGGGCAGTCTCATCTACCAGAGTTTTGTTTAAAATATCACACCATTAGATTGCATTTACATGGTAAAGACTTGAATTTCCTGTTTGCTATCATCCATCTTTGTTATCGGGCTATACTGGGGCCGGGCATATTTTTTACATTTTTACATTTTACACTTTACATAGATTTGTTACGTATAATACAAATTTATTTTTGGTTATGTACTAGAATTTAAATTGATTAAATTGACAAATGAACTTTAATAATACAACTGTAACTGTGTTATAACCATGAAGGGTTAATATATGTGAAGTCAATAGAACAATTATTTATGGTAATCATTTAATTGGAAGTTATTTCTCATTGGAGAAAGTTAAGTTGAAAGTTTCTTTATATATGATCTGTAACTATGATTTAACTGAATCTGAGGATGCCCTTTGTTAGGTGAAAGCGCTTAGTCAGTTACAGATGGATTTTCATTGTTTTGTTGTTCTACATGGGGATTATTAAAGCCGCTGTGTTTTTTACTTTTGGCTACACTGGAATTTATTCTTATTGGTTTATTTTTGCTTATGACAATGGTGTTTTCAATATTATAATGTTTGCATAATCCCCAATGCAAGAGTCTTGCCACATTATGCCTTTCAGTATACAGTCCTTTTGCCATTAGTATGTCACAACCATCAACATGTGCAACTGTTTCCAATTGTGTTTAAAAAAAACCTACATCTGCCTTTCTCCCACATGTTCAGTGGACTTTGTATACGTTAGTTTACAATCTTGGGCTGCCACAATCAAACTTTTGTCTTTTGGTTTAAATTCCCCTCTCCTTAACCATTCCTGCATTCGATCCTGATCAGCATGAGGTTGATGATCTTCCTGTTTCACTGTTGCAGTCATTACATTTGGGTAATCCTGCTGGCAGGTTGCCCTCAGCTGGCCTGAATTCCAAAGTCTTGGGTCCCGCTTCGGCTGCTGTCGCCCCTTCCCTGACGTCAGGTCATCAGGGTTATAAAAGAAGCAGCCAACTCCATTTTCTTCAGTCTTTCTTGCCGCGCGGTGCCCGAAGCAGAAGCAGTTCGCAAGTGCCGGTCGGCCGACTCCTGAGATTTTCGTGTTTGAGTTTCAAATCCGAAGTCTTCAATAAAGCTAAGTACCCTGTTGGGGTACCTTTTTTTTCTTGCTCCAGACCAATGTCAGAAAAAGTTAATTGTATTTCTTGTGGAAAGCAAACACCTCCTAAGGATTTTCATTCTTACTGTATTCCTTGCCTAGTCCCTGATCACAACGTTACTGGTTGTCGGTTTTGTGCTAGATTTAACCAACACACTATTAAGCATCGGTATGATTTTGCTTTAAACTTTTTTGGATGCCGGTTTAATTATCCTGAAATGTCGTCGGATAGCCATCTGGAGTTTACAAAAAAACGCAAAGAAAAACAACAGAGGCCCAAAACAGGCGAAGCTTCTAAGCCAGTCGCCGGTTCTCAGTGAGGCCCATTCGCAGCCCCTGACGCCCGCTACTTTAGAGTTGCAGGCCACTACCGACTCCCACGTGGAGTCGGCCATGCCGCTGGATACTCAAGGTATTGGAGCCTCAGACGCTAATCCCTCAGGTGGGTCCGAAGCTGCTGAGCAAGTACCAGCTTCTGAGGGTGTATTCAGACCTAAACATCTTTACATTAAAACGACTTCAGCATCAAAGGCAAAGACTAAAGCACCTTCTAAAGCAGGGAAACAAACTCAAGAGCCACGTGGAAAGGCCTCTATGCCCAAAAAGTAGATGCTCAAAATGGCCGAAGACTTGATTACCTTGATCAGGGGTTCCCATCCCCCTCCTGATAAGAGGCCTAGGCAAGACACTGACTATGAATCATCAGATCAGGTTTCTATTTCTTCTGATCAGGAATATTCTCTTCCCCCCTATGAGGTTTCTGATGCTGAAGAATCTTTATCTTCAGCATCTCCTTGTGAGGACTATTCTTTTGGGGAAACCTTGCATACCATGAGGGAGCATTTCCACTAGGAGTTCCAAGATTTTTCAGAATCTAAAAAGAGGCTCAGGGATTTTATTTTACTACCTCAGCACAGGCCTCTAGCTATTCCACCTGTGTTAGACATTGTAGATGTGTTTTCGGAGTCTAGTCTGACCCTTGACTCCTTACCCCCAGCTCCTGTTATGCCTGACAGATATTACAGGGTTCCTGACTCTCTCAAATTTTGTTTTAAAAACCCTGCTGCTGACTCAGAAACTATTTCACAGGGTCCAAAGGGAGTTGAGGCTTCCACTACAAAAAACCCAACCCCCTCTGACAGAGATTCAGGGGCACTGGATAGATGGGGAAAAAAGGTTTACACATCTGCAACTTTGGCTATAAGGGCCTTAAACTGTCAATTTCATATGGTTAAGTATCAGCAACATGTCATGGGATTGCTTAAACAGAAAATGTTAAATTCTGAATGTGCAGAAAACAAGGAAATGCAGGATTTATTGTATGCAGCGGAACAAGTTGGAAAACATATTTTGCAATGTGGTTTTGATTCTTTGGAGGCCTCCTGCAGGGCCGCAGTTACGGGTTCTGTAAGTAGGAGGCATGCTTGGTTAAAGGAACAAAATCTGCCTGATCATGTTAAAATTAAATTACTAGGTGCACCTTTACAGCATGATACTTTGTTTGGTGTTAAGGCAGAAGAGGTGTTAAAGAAAGTGGAGGACAAAGCTAAATCTATGCAAACTGTCAAAGAATTTTTACAAGTACAGCCACCCAGGTTTAGTAGACACTGTCCTACAAAAAATTGGTCCTTTCCTGTGTCAGACAGACCTCAAAGGGGCAGATCCCAGGCGCAAGGTTCTTATAAGCCCAAGCAGTGGGGTGCTTCTACATCCAAAGCTGGACAAGATAGATCACAAACATACAGAAAACAGTCCCAATGACTTCCCCCTGCTTGCACCAAGCACTTATCTTTTGGCAGCACCCTTAGGGGGGAAATTAGCACTTATTGCTCAAAATTGGTACGTCATAACCCAGGACAGGTGGGTTCTAAACAGTGTCACAAGGATACAAGTTCCATTTCCGTACTATGCCAAATGCAAACTGCTGGCCAGATCTGCCAAAAAATCAATGGGCAGAGGCACAAAAACAAGTCTCATCCCTCATTGACATGGGGGGGCCATTCAGCAAGTGCCAGAGCAAGAGCAGGGGCAAGGATTTTACTCGACTGTTCTTGGTACCCAGAATGGACAAGGCCTGGAGGCCGATACTGGACCTATATATTCTGAACACTTTCCTGGATATTCCAAAATTCAAAATGTTGACTTTGCAGCATCTTCTGCCCATGTTGGGCAAGAATGCTTGGCTTGTGACTTTAGACCTAAAAGAGGCATACCTTCATGTTCTAATCAGACAATCATGCAGACGATACCTAAGATTCAAGGCTGGTTCAATGCATTACCAATTCTCTGCACTGCCCTTTGGCTTGTCTACTGCACCCAGGGTCTTTACAAAGTACCCGGCACCAGTAATTGCATTCTGCAGACAGAGGAATACAAATATATCCTTACTTGGACGACTGTCTCATTCAAGCAGAGAACAAGGACATTCTTCAACATCCGGCGTTTGTGAAAATACTTCTAACATGCCTAGGGTACACAGCCAACAAAAAGAAATCAAAACTAGTAGTCTCACAAGAGATAACATTCCTGGGTGCAAGCTTGAAAACAACTGCCCAGATGGCTTATCTCACGCCAGACAAAGGCAACTGACTACCTATTTCAAAATGTTGGCAACAAAGGCCCAGTTATCTGCAAGAACAGTTCTGCAGGCTTTGGCCTTCATGGCATCCTGCATCCTACTAATTCCATATGCAAGACTGCATGTGAGGAAACTTCAATGGTACCTAAAAAGTGTTTGGACTCAACATTGGCACAGCCTGCAAACAGTAATTACTCTCATTCCCTGCCTGCAACAGGAGTTTCAATGGTGGGCAAAGGTTTGTCGCCAGAACAAAGGGCAGCCATTCACATTACCTCCAGCCAGGCAGACACTAACACCGGATGTATCAGATTATGCCTGGGGAGCCTACATGGCAGGAAGAGGTATTCAGGGCATATGGTCCTCAAACCAAATACATCTCCATATCAATCAAAAAGAGATGTTATCTGTTCAAAATGCCCTGACAGCCTTCAAGGACCTATTTCATCCAGGACAACTACTGATAGACAGACAACACCACAGTCATGTGGTATATAAACAAGCAGGGGGGCACACATTTTTGCCCCCTTTGCAGACTAGCCATGACCTTGTGGGACACAGCTTTGACTTACAATGTACATCTGCAGGCACAATTCCTGCCAGGAAAGGAAAATACTCTGGCAGACAAACTTAGCAGAAACCACATGGATCCCCACGAGTGGAAGCTGGATCCACAAGTCTTCATCATGATAACAAGGAAATGGGGATGCCCGAACATAGATCTATTTGCCTCCCTTCTCAATTACCAACTAAAAAGATTCTGCACAAGGACTTATCACAGACAAGCATGGAAAATGGATGCCCTGTCAGTATATTCCTTTCCTCCACTGCCTCTCCTCCCCAAGGTGCTCCTAAAGGTCACACAGGAGAAGCCAAAGATGATAGATTGCCCCAGACTGGCCATGCCAGTACTGGTATCCAATACTAAGGAACTTATCTCTATACCCAGCTTGGATCTTACTGCAAATACCTCGACTACTGTCCCAGCAAAACAATCAGATCATGCACAGCCAACTCAGGGCATTAAACTTGACAGCATGGCGGATAATGTTGTTGTTGTGTCTTTCGGCTTTTCCTGGTTAGGGGTCGCCACAGCGAAACTCCGGTCTGCTAATGATTGGTAGCTGATTTTTACGTGCCAAGTTACCAGCCCTGACGCACAACCTTCAACGAAGGTACGCCCATTTACGCATGTCTCCACGCAGAAGACGCTCTAGGTGAGAATCGAACCGGACAGCGTCTTACTGTGAGACGACAGACAAAAAACACTTCTCAGTAAAGCTGTGATGGATGTCATTCTGGAAGCCAGAAGGCCTAGTACTAGAAAATCTTATGCTGGAAAATGGAAGAAATTCTGTGCCTGGAACCAGGCACAAGGAACTGATACAGCAGTACCAAATATTCCTCAGATTTTGCAATACTTAACTGAGATGCTAGACAGAGGCCTATCTGTTTCATCAATTAAAATTCATGCCTCTGCCATTTCGGCTCATTACAATACAGAGCCACCACTTTTTTCTCACCCTTTATTAAGGCAGTACCTCAGAGGAGCCAAAAATTTAAGGCCCCCAAGAAGACCACCAATACCTGCATCGGACCTCAATTATGTCTTGGAAAAGCTCACCCTGCCTCCTTTTGAGCCAGTTGCTACAGCTGATATGAAGCTTTTATCTTGGAAAACAGCTGTGCTCTTAGCAATTACTTCTGCAAGACGAGTTTGAGCTACAGGCGCTCATGGCTGTGGAACCTTTCATCATTTTTCATCCAGACCGGGTCTCCCTGAGGACAAACCCAACATTTATGCCTAAAGTAGTGTCCAGTATGGCTCTTAACCAAGCCATCCATCTGCCATCCTTTTACCCAGATCCTCAGAACAAGGGGGAAGAGAATTCTGCATTCTTTGGATGTACACAGACAGCTTAGATTCTACTTGGATAGAACCAAAGCTTTCAGGAAGACAGAGCAATTACTAGTGGCATATGCTACATGATCACAAGGAAAGCCTATCTCAAAGCAAACTATTACTATATGGTTAGGCCACTGCATTCATTTCTGCTACTTACACCATGGCAAGCCAGTGCCTAAGGGCATTGGGCCTCATTCCACCAGAGCTGCAGCCACCTCAGCAGCCTTTCCCAGGGGAATACCAACCAGAGACATTTTAGAGGCGGGTACTTGGAGTTCAGTGCACACCTTTACAAAGCATTATCATCTGCCATTCTACTCTAAATCCAGGGCAGGCTTTGCCACTGCAGTTCTGCAGGGCCTCATAGCCGCTCCTACTGCTGTGTAGTTCCAGCCTCCCAACCATAGCTTTGGGACTCTACCCAAATGTAATGACTGCAACAGTGAAACACGAAGAACATAGTACAGTTGTGTACACTTACCATAAATGTAGATGTTCGAGTGTATTCACTGTTGCAGTCCAGGTTACCCACCCGCCTTCCCCCTTTTTTCTTTTGGATCTTATCTTTCCTTTTCTGATTTATACTATCTATGTGGTGTATTTGCTTATAGATGAAGGTAAAATTTATATTGATTTATTTGTGAATATATATATATATATATATATATATATATATATATATATATATATATATATATATATAAATATATAAAGTTTGGCTACCCTTTTTGGGGGCACCTGACATCCGGGGCAAGAAAAACTGAAGAAAATGGCGTTGGCTGCTTCTTTTATACCCCTGCCGACCTGACGTCGGGGAAGGGGCGACAGCAGCCGATGCGGGACCCAAGACTTAGGAATTCAGGCCGGTTGAGGGCAACCTGCCTGCAGGATTACCCAAATGTAATGACTGCAACAGTGAATACACTCGAGCATCTACATTTATGGTAAGTGTACACAACTGTACTTTCCAGAGTTTTCTATACCTGCAACTATTTTTATGCAATTTTTTTTCACATTTCTTGCCTTCTCATCTGATCCTTCACCTTGCATTCTTTTGTTTTAGACACATTAAGTTGCTGCTTGAGTTTTAACCACTTCTGATATGCTTCTGCAAAACTTAGCATGGAAGTCATCTTAGACTTCTGTTTTAAAACTTTCACTACGTTTAGGATTTGAGCGGTCAGCAGAAATGCTTGCAGCCCTACAATTGCAGATCAGTACATATAATCAGTTCCGAGGAGACCCATACCTCCTTCAGAACGGGGAATATATAGTCTTGGTATGCTCTGATTTTTTTTTTTTTTTTATAAATCATTTGAGCCTGAAGCACCTTCCTTGTTTTCCTGTCCAACCTATCCAACACCTTTTGGGGCCAGCCAGTCACTCCAAAACTGTACATTAAGACCGGAAGAAGAAATTGGTTTATAGCTTGGTCTTTTTTCCTAGCTGTCAACACTATTTTCAGTATCAAGTCTGCTAAAGTATTCATTACTAAGTTTTATTCACATTTTTCATGCTTTATTGTTGATCCTTCATCGGTTCCCAAATATTATACACTCCCTCTTGCTTAAGTTCTTTTAGGTCACGTTTCTATCCCAAACTGATGTTTTCTTGGTCGCTTTAAAGGTTAATTTTGCACATTTATCAAGACCAAATGACATTCTTATCTGAAAATTTTTGACCACTTGCAGTTGTGCTTTCAGTTTCTCATATGATGAACTATAGAGTTTTAAATCGGCCACAAATAGAACACAAGTCGTTTACACTTTGTTGTTTTCTGGGAGCCACATTGCCGCCATGAGCTAATCTGTTAAGTAGACAGCTTAATGGATTAAGGGCAAGACAAAGGAGCAGCCGTGAAAGAGTTACCTTGCTTTAGTTTCACGTGCTGATTTTTTAGGAGACTTTACCATCGCAACTCAGACAAGGTTAAGTAAGGAAATGGAAAATAAGGACCTGAAAGATCAAGGGTTGAACTATGCAGCCACTGTTCCCAATTGCCAAGCACTCCATAGAATGCTGCTGTGATGCTATGTTTACATCATATAGGACAGCAGTTAGTGAGTTAAGACAACATTCTTGGGTGAGGACCCAGCTTTCTACTAGACCATATTGTTTTCTAACTCCTTATTGCCCTATTGGATAAAGAGTACATGTTTGAAACCTCTACAGAAAAGCTGTTCAAGAAACTGGACTATTCAGTCAGTTAAGCAGTATTTTTCTCACAAAAAATGTACAGTAGAAACTGCCCCACAAAGAGACCGTCTTAATACCAAATACATGAATAAGGCAAACTCCAAAAAGGGAAGAAAGGTTGGTATAACAAAAAGTATCTAGTTGACCAGAAAGCTTATGAACTATAGAGGACAAATCCTAACAAGGGAAGCACTATAAGGTTAAGGGGCTAGTAATCCTCCATATCAAACTGGGAAGCAAGCATACAAATCGGCTGAGTTCTAAAGATTTTAAAACGGATGCAAACTGACACACACACACTTCAGAAATTTCTTGAGCACCTGGAGATGAGAGAGGCTTGGTTCAGCCTCTTCTGGAAGAATTGTTTGTGCAGGGCCATGCAGAGTACTAGAGATAGAAGGCACAAGTTCCTGTTTGTTCCTACTTTCATTGAGTAACCGACCCTCAGTTAATTCCAGACCTCCAAGCTGCATGCATCTGTTCACAGAAGAACTTGCCGGTGCACCAACTGAATGTCTTTTCCTCCAAAGTCCATGAATGGAAACTGAACAAGCTAATTTTCCAGGCTATAGTATAGATGTGTCAGACCCCAGACATGGGCTTAATTACAACTCTGGGAATGTCAATAAGCTAAAAAAAAAATACTGAAGCAGTTACCCATGTTAAAGGCTTGGGCAGCAAATGTTATTCCCATCTCATTGTTGGGGAGTAACTTTAGTTCATCTCAGTTTCCTTCCTTCCAGTAGTGTTTCAGAAGGGAAAGACAGCAAGGCTTTCTCTAATAGCTTAATTGCCAAAGCTGGCATGGTTCTCCAAATTTAGTCCAGGTAGAAAAGGAGAGGCCCTTACCAAACTTGTGCATTTTAACACAACAAGATGCGGGGGTAAGGGTGGCTCTGGTACACCCATACCTGAAGTGCTTCCAAGTTGGCTGCTTCGACATTCTCTATAGCTGCTGTTATGGACGGGGTAGGAGGTAGTGTAGAGGTGCACATAATATTGCTGCAGCAGAGTTGATGGTCCACCAATATCTAGTTGAGTGTTTTCAAATTGGTTTGTTTTTTGCTTTCCATTATAGTACACTTTTGCAGTCTGCCTCTCCATATGTCCCTTCTTATTTCAGTTAGTGGTCAACCAGTACTTAAATGGAGTGCTCCACCTCAAACCTGTAAAGGTTGGTTCCACAGCATTGAGGATTTTTGTGGTGAAAAAATTCACCCCTTAACTTGTGATTTATCTCTTTGGTGACACTCAAGTTCTTATCTTGGAATACTAGGATTTGCAGGTCCAAGCACATACAGTTTTCCATTTAGATAGGGAAAAGCAGTAACATTGAATCCTTTGTGATAAAGGTAGTCTCAGCATTAGCTTTGAATGTAATTGGCTAGCTTGTCCGTGTTTTATCGTAAGCTTCAAATTAGAGTGGAAAGAATATTGTATTTAAAGAATGTTTATAGAGAAAACAAGAGTTTGGTAGAAAGGCATATCATTGCTAGAATCTCCTTGTGCCTGACTGAGAGTGCTTCTCAAACAATTGAAATATAGAGATAAGTATATTTTTTCACACTTTAACTGTTCAGTGTTCTGCACTGTCTTTATTTTTGCTTGACTGAATTATTTATATATTTGCTGACTGAAGTTTATTTTCTGATCTGTACTGAAATTTTTTTTGTCCCACCCAACTGCTGTTGTGTTCTTGAAGTTGGTGGCTTTTGCAGTTGACCGCCAATACTGTAAATTTGATCTTGGACACTCCTCCCAGTCCTTTCTCATTAACTCATTCTGCCTAATACAGAGATAATTTGGGAAGGCCAAACCCCTTGGTCCCTTAACCTTGAATTATCTTCTGTCCCTGCTCTACCCCTTTCCACTTTATATATTAAAAAAAAGACACTTATTTCAGCTGCTTATATTTTTCTGTATTTGTGTTTCTTCCTACTACACTGTTACTTCATCTTGCTTTTTCCTGCTACTTGCTGCTTGTTTAAAGTATTCAGCTGCATCTTTTCTGTTGCATTTTACTGCTTGTTTGTAGCCTGTTTAAATTGTTATTCTAAGCTCTTAGTTTTGGTTTAAGCACTTGAGGTTTAGGTCAACCCCTTGGCTCTCCCTGGTCTTTCTCCCTCAGATTCTGAGAAATATGGATGGACAATTTCCTGCAGTTTCTCCTGCCAGTCTGGTTGATATGGGCATCCTGAGACAATGTAGCAACTGCCTCCTGTACAGAGACAACCATCTACTGCCACCTAGGAACACAGTTTGTGAGAGAGGTAGTTACATTAGGAACCTAGATTCCATGCTCTGTCCCCCTCAACCCAGTATATCTGGCACCGAAAAAGCTATCAACACAGTCACTACACCTCGATCACCACCCACACCTACACAACACACACCAACATATGCGGAGGTCCTCCACATAAACATACCCAAGCAAAGGAGACCTCAGAGGCAAAAACACACACAATCTCCATAGCCCTCCACACCACATACCAAGCATAGTCCACACACCTGTCTCACAGCCACTAAGGCTTCACCATAAACCCAACATATTAGTCACAGGAAACTCCATTATGAGACACACAGATGTGCCTCTCACAGGCTGGATATCACGGTTAGTTGTCTGTCAGGTGCCGGAGTCCGCCATATCACATACGCACTCAAGTCTCTCAACAATAGATATTGTTTTGACTCTCTCATAGTCCATGTTGGCATGAATGACTTGAGATGTACTTCTCTGGACTATATGAAGAGAGACATGATTGATCTTGCTGATTGTGTCCCAGGCAGGGATGTCCCTAGCCTTAAGCAGCATTCTGCCATCATCCAGAATGATGCCTCAATGCAAACGGAAAATGATTGACTTTAACAATTGGCTTAGATGTTCATCGTGTTGCTGCAGTCATCACACTTGGGTTATCCTGCCGTCAGGCGGTCCCGCAGTCGGCCAGAGTTCCAAAGTCTTGGTCCGGCGTCGGTTGTTGTCGCCTCCTCCCTGACGTCAGTGCGACAGGGGTATAAAAGATGCAGCCAACGCCATTTTCTTCAGTCTTTCTTGCCGCGCGGTGCCCAAAGCAGAAGCAGTTCTCAAGTGCCGGTTGGCCGACTCCTGAGATTTTCATTCCGAATCCAGAACCGAAACTTTTTTCTTGCTCCAGTCCATTGTCAGAAAAAGCTAATAATTGTATTTCATGTGGGAAGCAAATACCTCATAAGGATTTTCTTTCTTACTGTATTCCTTGCTTAGGCCCTGACCACGACGTAGCTAGTTGTCGGTTTTGTGCTAGATTCAATCAACGTACAATTAAACGAAGGTACGATTTTTGCATTTCATTACTTCGGTAGGCGTTTTAATTACAAAATGTCATCTGATACGGTTCCGGCTATCAGAGTTCACAAACGACGCAAGGACAGACAGGCCTCCGAGGTCCAAATCAGACAATATAGTTCAAGCAGAGCCAGCTTCAGGTTCGGCCGTCAGTGAGGTGCTTTTGCAGCCCCTGTCGTCGGCCATTTCGTAACCGATGGCCGAAATGGACTCCCACGAGGAGCCAACTAGGCCTTTGAATATTTCTGTAGTCTGCAGTCATCACACTTGGGTTATCCTGCCGTCAGGCGGTCCCGCAGTCGGCCAGAGTTCCAAAGTCTTGGTCTGGCGTCGGTTGTTGTCGTCGCCTCCTCCCTGACGTCAGTGCGACAGGGGTATAAAAGATGCAGCCAATGCCATTTTCTTCAGTCTTTCTTGCCGCGCGGTGCCCGAAGCAGAAGCAGTTCTCAAGTGCCGGTTGGCCGACTCCTGAGATTTTCATTCCGAATCCAGAACCGAAACTTTTTTCTTGCTCCAGTCCGTTGTCAGAAAAAGCTAATAATTGTATTTCATGTGGGAAGCAAATACCTCATAAGGATTTTCTTTCTTACTGTATTCCTTGCTTAGGCCCTGACCACGACATAGCTAGTTGTCGGTTTTGTGCTAGATTCAATCAACGTACAATTAAACGAAGGTACGATTTTGCATTTCATTACTTCGGTAGGCGTTTTAATTACAAAATGTCGTCTGATACGGTTCCGGCTATCAGAGTTCACAAACGACGCAAGGACAAAGACAGGCCTCCGAGGTCCAAATCAGACAATATAGTTCAAGCAGAGCTAGCTTCAGGTTTGGCCGTCGTCAGTGAGGTGCTTTTGCAGCCCCTGCCGTCGGCCATTTCGGAACCGATGGCCGAAACGGACTCCCACGAGGAGCCAACTAGGCCTTTGAATATTTCTGTTGCAGGACCTTCGGACAATGCTCCTTTGGATGGGTCCGGAGCCGCTGTGCAGGTATCTGCTTCCGAAGGGGTTTTCAGGCCTACTCAGCTTCTAATAAAGGCAAAGACTCCTTCCAAATCAAAGACTGCAACACAGGCCTCTTCTGATCCGGCTCCCAAGTCACAGAAACAGTTACTTGAGATGGCGGAGGACTTACCTACTATGATTAGGGGTTCACATCCCCCTCCAGATAAAAGGCCAGGGCAGGAAGTTTATTATGGCCTTCTGATCAGGCTTCTGTTTCTTCAGTTTCTTCTTCTGACCAAGAATATTCTTTCGCTCCTTATGAGGATTCTGATGCTACTGAACCAAAGGCAGCTAAACACAAACTACTGTAGCACTAGGCGTTCAAAACTGCTGCAAAAACGCCAAATGATGCGTATACCCTGTGGCAATTCCTTGTATACACGGATGATACAGCTGATTAATCCAGAAAAATAGAACTTTTATTGCACAAAATAGATTAAGCGCTTTCACCTACTAACAACGTAGGCTTCATCAGAATATCTCTCTAATACATTTTGTAACTTATATAGTGTAAATTTGGCGCCAAAACTTTATATCTAACACATTTAAAGCTATATACACTCAATACTCATATATACTGTAATTTCATATCATGTCAAATCATTAAAACACATCATATTGATCTATAAGACCTAATCTATTTTGTGCAATAAAAGTTCTATTTTTCTGGATTAATCAGCTGTATCATCCGTGTATACAAGGAATTGCCACAGGGTATACACATCATTTGGCGTTTTTGCAGCAGTTTTGAACGCCTAGTGCTACAGTAGTTTGTGTTTAGCTGCCTTTGGTTCAGTGGTATGGAAGAGATGCGGAATACTTCCAAAGCTGCCTCACCTGCTGAGCGAGACGAGCTCTCCGAGATACGGGCGGAAGTGAAGTCACTAAGGGGTGAAATTGGTAAGCTACTGGAAGTGGTTAACTCCCTGTTGCAAAAGGAAGCGAGTACGGCTGTTTTAGCTAAGGGAACTGTATCGGGCAGACGCAACAGTTCGTCTGCCAGTGACAAGAGGCAAGAAGCAGTATATGGGCACGAGGGTAGTCCTGTGAATAGATCTTCTGATCATAATGTCACGCATTCGGACATATTAATCACATCTTCACCTGGAATACCAAATGGACAAAAGCCGGCGTCTAGGGAGACGCAAGGGATAGATTTACCGGTTCTTAGATCAACGGACAATGTAAATAGCAGATTGGCGCCAACGGACTTTACATTTGACTTTTCTTTCGCTAACACAGTCGATGAAATTAGGAGAACAGGTACCAGACCTAAGATGGGGAAAGGCTTTAAAACGTATGCGAATGCTATGGGAAATGTTCATGAATTAAAAGGTACCAAAAAAGTCAGCACTCAATCTAAAACTGTTAATAACATTGGTAGTAAAAATAAAGAGTGCTTGCTCAAAGACTTTTTAGAATATGATTGTGCATTTGAAGCTAATAAATTTAAAGCAAATGTCAATGACAATTTTAAACATAATGGCACTTTAAAAGAAACTATTTATGAATTTGGTAGGAAATTGAATGTTATTAATTCCATCAAATTAGATAATGCCTATCTATCTCATTGTATCGGTTTGTGTATTGTACCTATGGGCCTTCGATTTTTTAAGGTGCCCATGGGGATTGATTTAACTAAAGAAGTTGCAAATTAATTTAACAAATTGTTTGACATGTTTGGTATTGAATACATGAGGAAGCTTATTGAATATAATGATTCTAAACTATGTATGTTACTTGGTGAGGTTGATAGGATGAATGAATATATATTATCAGATTTATTGTTTATGAATTGTGAGAAGTTATATCATAAGCAATTTGAAAATGCTGAATATAAAACAAGGACAGCCTATAGTAAAAAAAGTAAAAAAATTAAGTAGGGATAAGGAACATTATGAGACAGGGACTGCATACACATGGAAACTAACTGTTCTGAAAGTACAAGATAGACAGTTATACAATATTGAAAAAGAAAATTTTCAGGAGGGAAACAACAGAGGAGGAAGAAAGGATACAGTTATCATCAGGAATGGTAGTAGGATGTGACAAAGTTATGGATACAGACAGTGCAGATGCTGGTAATACATTGAAGAATGTTATTAATAAATATAACAACTTTCAAATTTTTAACTATACCAATGTTACATTGACTCCAGCACATTTCAGCCTGTTTGCCAAAGGTATGAAATTTATCCCAACTCCCCCATTTAGAGTAGTGGATACTATTTGTGAAGTTAAGAAATATATAAGGAAGTTAAACCTTGCTATAATGTTTAAGGATAATAAGGACACAGGTAATAGCAATAACACCTTAAAGAAAAAGAGCAGTTTATGCCTATTATGAATCCTGACATACATAGATATGAAAAATTGGTTACACATGATATATAGAAGATGAAAAGGAATTCGAAGGTAGTTAAGAACAATTTATCAGATGAAGAAATGAAAATACTTGGGGATTTGAAGAAAAGTAATAATCTTAGAATTATGAAGCCCGACAAAGGTGGGGGAATAGTGGTATACGATCAAATGGAATATAATAGCAAAATTTGTGGAATGTTACATGATATATTTAATTATGAGACCATATCTGTAAATGAGTTAAATATAGCATACAGAAAGATTGACTACAATATTGAGGAATTCCTATTAGACAACAGAATTAGTGAAGAAATATATAACTTTATAAAGGTCGAATATCCGACCTTGGCCACTATGGTAGGAATACCCAAAATCCATAAGAATTTACTGGACCCCCCTTTTAGGCCCATTATATCGGGCAGTAAATCTAAAACCTTCCCTATGGGTGTATTAATAGATAATCTATTGAAGCATGTGTATTACAAAGTGGAACACATGGTGAAGGATTCATGGGAATTCTTAAAAAAGTTCCCTATTACCTTAAAATCTGATGAGTTGATCTTTGCATCCATAGATGTAATAGATTTATTCATGTGTATACCCAAGGAAGAAGGCTTAGAGGCATTTTATAATAGTATGTATAGACATAGTAACTTAAGAGACAAAACCCATCTAGTGCATGACCTAATGTCAATTGTATTAGAAAATAATTATATATATTATGAAGGAGAGATATTTAGGCAGATTAGGGGTGTAGCGATGGGGGCAGCATGTGCCCCCATTTACGCCAATATGGTTATGCTAGATTGGGAGGAGGAATACATACTTAAAAGTCAATATATGAGGTCTATAAAATACTATTCACGTTTCCTGGACGACATATATATTATATGGGAGGGAAGTCAGGCAACGTTTGATGGGTTTGTAAACTATATTAATCAGAGTAGTAGTTTTTTGAAATTCACCTCAAACAGTAACAAACATGGGGTACCCTATTTGGACACCTTGGTGACAAAGATAGATGGCAACTTTCATTCTAGAATTTATAGAAAGGATACTTTTACAAATTCATATTTAGATTATGAAAGTTGCCATCCAGTTAAAACCAAGATCAATATATTTAAAGGTCAATGTATTAGAGCTATGAGAATGACCACGTCCTTGGAAGAAGTTATACATGAGATACAGTTTATTATTACTTTATTTATAGATAGGGGCTATAGTATTAGCATGATGAAAAAGATAAGTACCGAATTAATGAATAGATGGAGTATATTAACATTTTTCCACTATTAGGAAGTAATTACAAGGAACCATTAACTATTAACACAGAGAAAGTTAAGTCAAACAAAGGACTAGGTAGAGCATGTATAGTGGAATATGGTCCATATAGTCACAAAATGAAATATATTTTAAACAAATATTGGCATACCATATTAATTAATGATGAGATGATAGACATTATGGGAAGAAAACCGACATTTGTATATAAAATGGCTTCGAATTTAAAGAGTTTATTGGAAAAAGCCAAATGTGAAGCAAAAACTACAGATGGAGGAAACAGTTTAAGTACTAGGAGATGTGACAGTTGTAAACAGTGTAGTTATGTGTCAGCAGACACTAATATAACACTGTCAAACTATAATAGAACAAACATTTTCTTTAAAAGAGGGAATTGTAATAGTAAATTCCTAGTATATATGGCAAAATGTACTATGTGTCCATCATACTACATAGGCAAAACTGAGCAGAAATTCAGAAAGAGAATTTATGCACATAACTATTGTATAAAGAAAAGAGATGAAAGGAATGCCTTAGCAAAGCATGTTATTAATAAGGGAATAGAACATCAATTTAGTTTTGGCATTTTAGAAATAGTTATACCAAATCCTAAGGGTGGTAATACAAAAAATGCATTATCTTATAGAGAAAGTTATTGGCAAATTTTAACAGATGCGACCACCCCCCCCCCCCAGGTTTAAACGAGAGTATTTCTACGAAAAGTATATTAGAATATTTTTAATATTGTTTTATGTATATATATTTTTCATAATATCAAGATACACTGTTTTTAGTATTTTAAGGTCTTATAGATCAATATGATGTGTTTTAATGATTTGACATGATATGAAATTACAGTATATATGAGTATTGAGTGTATATAGCTTTAAATGTGTTGGATATAAAGTTTTGGCGCCAAATTTACACTATATAAGTTACAAAATGTATTAGAGAGATATTCTGATGAAGCCTGCGTTGTTAGTAGGTGAAAGCGCTTAGTCTATTTTGTGCAATAAAAGTTCTATTTTTCTGGATTAATCAGCTGTATCATCCGTGTATACAAGGAATTGCCACAGGGTATATGCATCATTTGGCATTTTTGCAGCAGTTTTGAACGCCTAGTGCTACAGGATTCTGATGCTGAGGAATCCATTCCTTCAGCTTCTCCCCCTAAGGACTTCTCTTTTGGGGAAACTTTGCATGAAATGAGGGAACATTTCCACTGAGAAGGACAGGAGTATTCGAAATCTAAGAAAAGACTAAGGGATTTTCTTCTTCCCCAACATAGACCCCTGGCTATTCCTCCTATTTTGGATATTGTGGATGATGCTTTTTCGGAGGCTAACTTAACCCCTGACTCTCTCTTCCTCCAGCTCCTGTTAAGCCTGACAGATATTACAGGGTTTCTGATTCCCACCAGTTTTTACACAAGAACCCTACTGCTGGCCCTGAAACCATTTCTCAGGGTCCTAAGGGAGTTAAGGCCACTTCTGCTAAAAACCCCATTCCCACTGAGAAGGATTCCAGATCTTAGAAAGATGGGGCAAAAAGGTTACACTTCTGCTACTTTATCTATTAGGGCTTTAAACTGTCAGTTTCATATGCTAAAATACCAGCAATTTCTCCTGTCTGCTTTAAAACAAAAGCTAACTTCCATTTCCGCCTGTGCAGATAAGGAATTACATGACTTAATGCATGCCACTGAACAAGTTGGGAAGCATGGTTTACACTGTGGATTTGATGCCTTGGGGGGCTTCTTGTAGGGCTGCTGCCTCTGGCACAGTAATTAGAAGGCATGCATGGTTAAAGGAACAAAATTTGCCAGATCAAGTAAAAGCTAAATTATTGGATGCTCCTGTTCAGCATAATGTTTTGTTTGGATCTAAAGCTGAAGAGGTGATTAAAAAGATGGAGGACAAGGCAAAATCCATGCAAACAGTTAAAGATTTCTTACAGGTACAGCCACCCAGATTTAGTAGGAATTGGCCTACTAAAAATTGGTCCTTTCCCAATTCAGACAGGCCTCAGAGGGGTAGATACAGATGCTCCCGAGGAAGGCCTCAAACACAAGCCTCTTATAGACCAAGACAGTGGACTGCTTCCACCTCAAGGGGAGGAGAGGACAGGTTGCAAGCTCATAGGAAACAGACTCAATGACTCCTTCTGTTGGGCTGCAGGAACTTCTTGCCTGGAAGCCCCTCTCGGAGGAAAACTTTCTCTTTTTCACCAAAATTGGACTCGTATAACCCAAGACAAGTGTGTTCTGGATGTGGTTTCAAGAGGTTACAAATTCCATTTTCATACCCTACCAAGGCCAAGCGGGTGGCCAGATCTTCCAAAACATCAATAGACAGAGGCCTTAAACCAGGTGGAAGCTCTCTTGGCTATGAAAGCCATAGAACTAGTTCCACTTTCAGAGATGGGACAAGGTTTTTACTCGAGGCTCTTTCTAGTCCCCAGGAAGCAAAATTCATGGAGACCCATTCTGGATCTGTCAGTCTTGAACACTTTTCTAGAGATACCAAAATTCAAGATGCTTACTCTATAGCAGCTACTTCTAGTGCTGACCAAAAATGCATGGATGGTAACTTTAGATTTAAAGGAGGCATATTTACACATTCCCATCAGGCAGGACCGCAGAAAATACCTCAGGTTCAAGGCCGGATCGAGGCACTTTCAATTCTCTGCACTGCCCTTTGGATCGTCTACTGCGCCCAGGGTCTTTACCAAATGCCTGGCTCCAGTAGTAGCTTATTGCAGACTCAAGGGAATTCAAATTTACCCTTATCTGGACGACTGTCTTATTCAAGCCGACAGCAAGGATGTCTTACTCCAGCATCTACAGTTTGTTCAGAATCTTCTCAAGTTCCTGGGATTCACTGTAAACATAAAGTCAAATTTGACACCCTCACAACAGATAATTTTTCTGGGCGCTTCTCTAAACAGAACAAGCCAGATGGCATTTCTGACATACGAAAAATGGTTACAGCTGGCTTCAACTTTCAAAACCTTGGCAACTTTAACTCGGCTATCTGCAAGGAGATTCCTGCAGGCTTTGGGTTACATGGCCTCCTGCATCCTTCTCGTACCACATGCAAGATTACATATGAGGAAAATACAGTGGTACCTAAAAAGTGTATGGTCTCAGCATTGCCACAGTTTAGACATACTGATCTCTGTCCTGCCTTGTCTTCAAAAGGAATTCCTTTGGTGGTCCAAGGCATGTACTCTAAACAAAGGAAAACCCTTCTGTCTGCCTCCTGCCACTCAGATGCTAACCACGGATGCCTCAGATTATGCATGGGGAGCCCATTTTCAGGGCAACTGTCTGCAGGGCCTTTGGACAAAGGATCAAAAGCATCTGCATATCAATTTAAAGGAAATGTTAGCCGTTCAGAAAGCTCTGTTGGCCTTCAGGAATCTTCTACAACCAGGACAACTACTGATACGGACAGACAACACCACAGTTATGTGGTACATAAACAAGCAAGAGGGATCTCATTCCTACCCCCTTTGCAGACTAGCCATGGATCTGTGGAACACAGCTCTAGCTTGCAATCTGGACCTTCAAGCTCAGTTTCTACCAGGTAGCAAAACTTCCTGGCAGACAGTCTGAGCAGAAACCTTTCAGACCCACACGAGTGGATGCTGGACACTGAAATATTCAAGATGATAACAGCAGTCTGGGGATGTCCTCACATAGACCTCTTTGCATCCCACCTCGATCATCAACTACAGATTTTTTGCACCAGGACTTTCCACGAACAAGCTTGGAAAGTGGATGCACTATCATTCAGTTGGAGAAACCTCTCGGGATATGCCTTTCCGCCTCTTCCTCTTCTTCCACGGGTATTATTAAAGATCAAACAGGACAAGCCCAAGATGATAATCTTGCTGGCCCCAAATTGGCCGTGACAGTTTTGGTACCCAACTCTAAAAAAAACTGTCTGGAGCCTCCTTGGGTTTTACCACAGACTCCGAACCTTCTGTCCCAACACCAGGATCAGGTTCTACTCTCCCATGTCAGAACTCTCAGCCTGACGGCCTGGTTGATCCAGGGTCTTTGATTCATTCTCTTTTACCCAAGCAGGTTATGGATGTCATTTTAGAAGCCAGACGTCCTAGCACTAGAAAATCTTATGCAGGAAAATGGAAAAGATTTTGTTCCTGGATGCAGGCGCAGGATTCTGATCCTTTTCTTCCTAACATTCCTTTGGTTTTACTTTACCTGACAGACCTCTTACATAAGGGTCTCTTTTTCTCTTCCATTAAGATACATGCCTCTGCTATGTCTGCTCATTATAATACAGACCCTCCAATCTTTTCCCACCAGCTCATGAGACAGTTTCTCAGAGGAGCTAAGAACTTAAGGCCCCCTAGATCTCCTCCCATTCCTGCTTGGGATCTCAACTATTTATTATTTATTTTTATTTTACATTTGTTGACCGGGCTAGTCTAGCTGGACATGTATCCGTTTTCAGTAGAGGCCCGGGGAGAAAAGCTCCAGTACAGGCAATAAACAATGATTTGGCAAATAAAGCATTAATATGAGTAAACAATACAAGGTTAAAAAGAAAAATCTATTTCAACACAAAAGAAATACTAAAAATAGGAGATAAACTTATAGTATATACTACTGTATTAGACTTATAAAACAGAAACTATAACACTACTACTAATATATACTACTGTATTAGACTTATAAAACAGAAAAAATAACACAAGATGAAGTTAAAAAAGGTTGCTGGTAAAGTCTACTTCTCAGATATAAATCTCAAACTATTGAAAGTGTTTGTGAGGAGCTCAGTAAGGGGAAAGGGGAGGAAAATTAGGTAAATGAGGACATGGTTTCAGTCGGGATTAGCACAAGGACACACAACCACTGTGCTTTAAGATGTTCTCTGATGTGTTTTTTGAAAAGAGAGGTAGAGTTTTGATTAGTTATTTCTTGAGGGAGTTGATTCCAGTTTTTACCTATGGAATTTGAAAATAATGAATCCCCAGCTTTATTATATGATTTAGTTAGAGATACTAGGAGTTTGTTAGCAGAACGGAGTGTGGCTAGGTTTTTATATGGTATGATCATTTTTGTAAGGCTAGGGGTGGCATCAGGGTAGTAGAGGGTCTTTTGAATGATGAGTAGTTGTTGATAGAGTAAGTGGTTAGTTAGCTCTAACCAATCTAGCTGTTTGAGGTTAAGACAATGGTGTGTTCTTAGGGGAGTAGCAGTAATGAATCTGGCTATGCTATTGTAGCAGATAGAGAGTTTGGTAATAATATTTTTGGATAAGTTAGTATAGATAGGTGAGGCATAGAAGAGGGTGGAGATCAGGTGTGTCTGAGCAATGTTTTTTCTAGCTACTGGGGTAAGAAAGGGTTTAATTCTGTAGAGTCCCAATTTTTTTGTTGACAGCTTTAATAGTGATGTTGATGTGTTCATCATAATTGAGACTGTTATCAATAGTTACACCTAGTAATCGAGTGGTCTTATCAGGGTTAATACTGGTTGCATTATTCGAGGAGATAGTAAAGAGAGGTGTGGGAGATTTATGAGTGGGAGTAAAGAGAAGAAGCTTAGTTTTTTTGGGGTTAAGGAGGAGGCAGTGTTGCATAAACCAATTTTCGACAGTTAAGAAGACTGTTTGGGTGAGGGACTGGAGGGAGGGAATATTTTTAGCAGTGCAGATTAATGTCGAGTCATCAGCATATTGAATGCAGGTGGCTTGTGGTATATTGAGATGTAGGTCATTGATAAATAATGAAAAAAGAAGGGGGCCAAGGATTGATCCTTGTGGAACACCAGTATTTACTGGGAGTAAGGAAGATAGGTTGTTCTCCTATGTTTTGGAAAAGCTCACCTTACCTCCTTTTGAGCCTGCTGCCACTTCTGACATCAAGTTTTTATCTTGGAAAACAGTCATCCTGTTAGCTCTGACCTCTGCCAGGAGAGTTTCAGAGTTGCAAGCTCTTATGGCTGTGGAACCTTATATTATTTTTCATCAAGACAGGGTGTCTTTAAGGGACTAATCCTACTTTCATGCCTAAGGTGGTTTCCAAAGTGGCTTTAAATCAAACTATTCACTTGCCAATTTTTTCCCCACTCCTCAAAATAAAGGGGAAAGGATCTTACATTCCTTGGATGTACACAGACAACTATGTTTTTACCTGGGCAGAACCAAGGACATCAGGAAATCAGAGCAATTGTTTGTTTCTTATACTTCAAGTTCCCAAGGTAAAGCCATTTTGAAACAGACCATTTCTAAATGGATTGTTCATGGAATCAGATTTTGCTATTCACACCATGGAAAGCAAATCCCAGGGAGTATAAGGACTCATTCCACCAGAGCTGCTGCCACTTCCGCTGCCTTCCTCAGGGGAGTTCCTACCAAAGGCATTTTGGAAGCTGCAACTTGGAGTTCAGTGCATACTTTTTCAAAAGGACTACAATCTACCTCTCTACTCTAAGTCTAAGGCAGGCTTTGCTTCTGCAGTCTTGCAGGGCCTTTTAGCCGCCCCTTCTTCTTTATGACCACCTCCCTTTCATTCTGCTTTGGGATTCTACCCTACAGTCATGACTGCAACAGTGAAACACTATGAACATAGTACAGTTGTGTACAATTACCATAAATGTAGATGTTCGAGTGTCTTCACTGTTGCAGTCTGGGTTTCCCTCCCTCCTGTCCCCTCTTATTTTTACTTTTGTGTGGTTCCTTTTTTCACCATTCTTCTGAGGTGTATTTGCAAAGGGTATGAGACCTTATTCATTTTGGGACTCCTGACATCTGGGGCAAAAAAAACTGGAGAACATGGCATCGGCTGTCAGCTTTGTACTCCTGGCGCTCTGACGTCAGGGAGCATGGCTGAACAGCCAACGCCGGACCCAGACTTTGGGATTCTGGCCGACCGAGGACTGCCTGCCGGCAGGGGAGAACCCTACAGTCATAACTGCAACATTGAAGACACTCTAACATCTACATCTATGGTAAGTGTACACAACTGTACTTTACAGAGGGTGTTTTCAGACCTACCCAGTTAACTATTAAACCCTCTGTTAAATCTAAGCCCCTCTTAAAAGCAAAGAAACACACAACTTTCTCCAGGACAGGCTTCCATGCCTAAGAAACAGATGCTAAAAATGGCCAAGGACCTGATCACTCTGATGAGGGGGTCCCATCCCCCTCCTGATAAAAGGCCCAGGCAGGATGCAGACTATGAATCTTCTGATCAGGTGTCCCTCTCCTCTGACTCTTCCTTGGACCTAGGATGTTCCTTACCACCTTATGAGGATTCTGATGCTGAGGAATCAATTCCATCAGCTTCTCCGCCTGAGGATTACTCCTTTGGGGAGACCCTACGTACCATGAGAGAGCATTTCCATTGGGAAGGTCAGAATCCAAGAAAAGACTCTGAGACTTCCTTTTATTGCCCCAACACAGACCCCTTGCTATTCCACCAGTTTTAGACGTTGTGGATGATGTGTACACTGAATCCAGTTTGAACGCGGACTCCTTACCCCCAGCCCCAGTTAAACTTGATCGATATTAGAGTCCCTGACTCTCACATATTTCTGTACAAAAGCCCTGTTGCCGACCCTGAAACTATTTCTCAGGGACCCAAAGGGATTAAGGCCTCATCCGCAAAAAACCCAGTCCCCTCTGACAGAGATTCCAGAGCATTAGACAGATGGGGGGGGAAGGTATATACGTCTGCAACTTTAGCAATGAGAGCCTTGAATTGCCAGTTTCACATGCTAAAGTATCAGCAATTTTTGATGTCTCAGTTGAAACAAAAGATGCTACCAGAATCAGATCCTCCTAACTTAAAAGAAATGCAGGATTTATTGCATTCAGCTGAACAAGTGGGAAAACATACTTTGCAATGTGGGTTTGATTCCTTAGAGGCCTACTGTAGAGCAGTGGTTACAGGCTTTGTCATTAAAAGGCATTCTTGGTTAAAAGAACATACGTTACCAGATCATGTTAAGTTCAAATTATTGGATGCACCTTTGCAGCGGGATGTGCTGTTTGGAGGTAAGACAGAGGAGGTATTAAAGAAGATGGAGGATAAGGCTAAATCTATGCAAACGGTGAAAGATTTCTTACAGGTTCAGCCTCCTCGTTTTAGCAGAAATTGACCTACAAAGAATTGGTCCTTTCCAGTCACAGACCTCAAAGGGGCAGATACAGACGTCCAAGAGGTAGAGTTCAGAGACAAGGCTCTTACAGGCCTTGACAATGGGGCACACCAGGCCAGAAAGAAGGGGAAGACAGGCCTCAACCTTATAAAAAACAGCTTCAATGACTTTCCACTACAGCTGCTAAACAGCTCGCTCTTGGCAGCCCCCTTAGGAAGAAAACTGGCACTTGTCTATCACAACTGGCATTGCATCACCAAGGACAAGTGGGTTCTCAACATCATATCTCAAGGTTACAGGTTCCATTTCCACACCTTGCCAAGGTTAAAAGGAATGCCAAATCTGCCACCAAATGAAGGGGCAGAGGCTCAAAAACAAATTACAGCACTCATGGACACGAGAGCTATTCAAAAGGTACCACCACAAGGACAAGGATTTTACTCAAGATTCTTTCTGGTTCCCAGAAAGGACAAAGCCTGGAGACCCATTCTGGACCTTTCCACACTAAACACTTAACTGGATGTTCCGAAATTCAAAATGTTGACACTACAGCAGCTTCTTCCCATGCTGGGCAAGAAAGCTTGGCTTGTGACTTTGGACCTCAGAGGCATACCTGCATGTCCCTATCAGACAAAACTGCAGAAGATACCTCAGATTTCTAGCAGGTTCAATGCACTATCAGTTCTCTGCACTGTCCTTTGGCTTATCTACTGTGCCCAGGGTCTTCACAAAGTGCCTGGCACCAGTAATTGCATTTTGCAGGCAAAAAGGAATTCAGATTTATCCATACCTGGACGACTGCCTGATTCAAGCAGAGAGCAAGGACATTCTACTAAAGCATCTGGCGTACGTAAAATAGTTAAGTTGCCTGGGGTACACAGTAAACAAAAAGAAATCAAAACTAGTGCCCTCACAACAGATAATATTCCTGGGTGCCAGCTTGAACACAACGGCTCAGGTGGCTTATCTCACACCAGACAAGCAAAAACAACTGACTCAATATTTTCAATTAATGGCAACAAAGTCCCAACTCCCTGCAAGAAAAATTCTGCAGGCCTTGGGCTACATGGCATCTTGCATACTACTAATTCCATATGCCAGACTGCATATGAGGAAACTACAATGGTACCTAAAGAGCGTATGGTCTCAACACTGTCAAAGTTTGGAAACAGTTATACCACTAATTCCTTGCCTACAACAGGAGTTTTGATGGTGGGCACAAGCTTGTCACCTCAACACGGGACAGCCTTTCACTCAACCCACAGCCAGGCAGACACTGACAACAGATGCATCTGATTACGCCTGGGGAGCACACATGGCATGGCAGGAAAATGTATCCAGGGCGAGTGGCCCACAGAGCAAAGACATCTCCACATCAATCAAAAAGAGATGCTAGCTGTACAAAATGCTATTATAGCTTTCAAGGACCTACTGCATCCAGGACAATTACTACTAAAGACAGACAACATCACAGTTATGCGGTACATAAACAAGCAAGAGGGCACACACTCCTACCCCCTCTGCAGACAAGCCATGACCTTGTGGAATACAGCTCTAAACTACCAAGTTCATCTGCAAGCACAATTCCTGCCAGGCGAGAAAAACACACTGGCAGACGACCTAAGCAGAAACATTATGTACCCACACGAATGGGAACTGAACCCACAAATATTCAGAATGATAACACAAAAATGGTGGAACCCGGACATAGATCTCTTTGCTTCCCCAAAGAACTGCTAATTACAGAAATTCTGCACAAGGAGCTACCATCCACAAGCATGGAAAGTGGATGCCCTCTCATTCAGCTGGAAAAAAACTGCAAGTATACGCCTTCCTTCCTTTACCTCTCCTTCCAAAGGTACTCATAAAAGCCAGGCAGGAAGAGCCAAAAATGATCCTGATTGCACCAGACTGGCCACGCCAGCACTGGTACCCAATCTTAAAAAACTTAGCACAAGAACCACCCTTGATTTTGCCTCAAATCCCACATCTGCTGACACAGCACAACAATCAGATACTTCACAGCCAGCTAAAGACCTTAAATCTAGCTGCATGGAAAATTCCTTAGCCAAGCAAACAATGCCTCTTTCCAAAGCTGTTATGGATGTCATTCTGGAGGCCAGAAGACCTAGCACCAGGAAAGCATACTCGGATCGATGGAAGATATTCTGTGCCTGGAATCAAGCGCACAACCTTAACTCTCTTGTCCCAAACATTCCTCGGATACTGCAATACTTAACTGAGATGCTGGACAAGGGCCTCTGCTTTTCATCCATCAAGATCCATGCCTCAGCTATCTCTGCTCATTGCAACACTGATCCACCAATTTTTTTCTAATCCTTTGCTCAAACAATACCTCAGAGGGGCTAAAAACATAAGACCGCCCCGTAGGGCACCCACACCAACTTGGGACCTCAACTTTGTTTTGGAGAAGTTAACTTTACCTCCTTTTGAGCCAGCTAACAGAGCAGAATTAAAATACATCTCTTGGAAAACTGCTCTGCTACTGGCAATAACATCAGCATGAAGAGTTTCAGAATTACAGGCACTAATGGCAGTGGAACTTTTCCTCATCTTCCACCAGGACAGGGTGTCTTTACGAACTAACCCTATGTTTGTGCCAAAGGTGGTATCGAGTGTGACTCTAAACCAAACTATTCACTTGCCAACTTTCTATGCAAACCACAGAATAAAGGGGAGAGACTACTACATTCTTTGGGCATTCACAGACAGTTGTTTCTACTTGGACAAAACCAAAGCTTTCAGAAAAACTGAACAATTATTGGTAGCATATGCTGCAGGAGCACAGGGAAAAGCCATTTCAAAGCAGACTATTTCAAAATGGATAGGATACTGTATACGTTTCTGCTATACCCACCATGGGAAACCTGTACCTAGCAGCATTAGATCTCACTCCACCAGGGCCACAGCCATTTCAACTGCCTACCTCAGAGGAGTACCTACCAAGGATATTTTGGAAGCAGCCACATGGAGTTCTGTGCATACCCTCACCAAACATTACCATCTGCCTTTATACTCCAAATCCAGAGCTGGCTTCGCCACTGCTGTACTGCAGGGCCTTATAGCCACCCCTAATGCCTTATAGATCCAGCCTCCATACCTCAGCTTTGGGACTCCACCCAAGTGTGATGATTGCAGCAGTGTAACACGATGAACATTGTACAGTTTTGTACCTACCATAAATGTAGATGTTCGAGTGTAAACACTGCTGCAGTCCAGGTTACCCTCCCTCCTTCCCCTCTTAATTTCTGGTACTTACCTTGGGCATCTACCCTTTATTACCTATGGGGAGTATTTGCTGGTAACTAAAAATGGTTGTTTGCTTTGCTTTTGTATTTTTTACTAGCAATTTGAATTGTCTACCTGTTTGGGGGCACCTGACATCTGGGGCAAGAAAAACTGAAGAAAATGGCTTCTGCTTCGGGCACCGCGCCGCAAGAAAGACTGAAGAAAATGGCATCGGCTGCATCTTTTATACCCGTATCGCACTGACGTCAGGGAAGAGGCGACAACAACCGACGCCGGACCAAGACTTTGGAACTCTTGCCGACTGCGGGACCGCCTGACGGCAGGATAACCCAAGTATCATGACTGCAGCAGTGTTTACACTCTAACATCTACATTTATGGTAGGTACAAAACTGTACTTTTCTGGTGTCATTTTGGGGGATCCAGTACCTGACAGCCTGGGGGAAGATATGATCGACAATCCACAATGCTTTGCCAGAAATGGTCTGCATCTCTCACCTGGGCTTCTGGCTTCTGGCAAAGGCTCTTGCCTCCCCCGTAGTGCCTTTTTTTAGGAAAATTCCTGAGGTCGATAAAATAAACATAAAAATTTCAACAAAACGCAAATTAAAGGTCATACTGCTAAACGCTAGGAGTCTAAAAATGAAACTGCACTCATTGCAAGCATTCCTAACCTTGGAAAATGCTGACATATGTGCAGTCACAGAAACCTGGTTCAAAGCTGTGGAGAACACTCCAGCCTTACCTGGTTACTTATCCTATCCATATATTCAGACCACAAACTGGGCAGTAAAGTCAAAGGAGGTGGCGTTTCAATATACATTAAAGACATGCTTCTAGGCTGGTCAAACAGTATGATGCACAGAAGAAACTCCAGGTATAGTTAACCATTGACAAGACCCTATTCAAGTCATAGCTAGCTACCAGCCCCAAATCTGAGTCGATTCCCAATCTGCCTATTTGGACCTGTTCGAATCTATCAAGAGTCAACCCTTTACCCTGATCCTGGGTGACTTTAACTTCCTAAACATAGATTGGAAGAATTACTCATGCCAGAACACAAATGCCCAGAGATTCCTTGATTTTTGTCACTGCAGTTGCCTTGGAACAGCTTAGTTGATACCCCCACAAGAGGTGATAATATCTTTGGCTTGGTATTAACCAACATGAGTAACCACTGCAGCAACCCTATAGTATCAATCCTCCCTGGTAAGATCTGACCATAAATCAGTCACTTTCAAAGTCACCATCTCCCCAACCTGCCTCTAGCTAGGATCAGACATAAAAACTTCTCTAAAGCTGGTTACAGCCTCCTGAGTGATGGTATAAACAGCTTCACAGCAACCCCCCCCCCCCCCCCCCGTAGGGAATTAGCACCAATATCCAAAACTACACCAAAGCACTATACAAGCATTTATATAGATGCATGGAATAAAAGATTACTGGGTAGGACTAACTCATCCTCCGCAAGCAAGAGTAAACCTGTCTGGTGGACATCTGCAGTAAATAAACTGTATAACAAAAGGGAAAAAATGCTGTCCAAGACCAAGAAGGAGAAGGTGCCCAGTTGGAAGCAATGTCTCTCTAGCCTGAACAAGCAAATAAAAGCATTAGTGAAATCCTCCAAAGCAAACTTAGAGTCCAAATTGGCCACATCTACTAGAGACGGTCATAAAGTGCGCTCGCCTGTTTATAGCATTTACAGTGTTTTCTGTGTGTTTTTCTGCTGTTTCCTGAAAAACAAACAAAAAAATATATATATATATATATATATATATATATATATATATATATATATATATATATATATATATGGTTTTGCTGAATTCCGGACTGTGGTATAGTTTCCTGTGTTGCCCATATCCTTACTTGGATAGGAGGAAGCTTCTCTGTTCACCAGTGAGAGTGGGGAGCTTTGAGCAGCCTATCTGTCCCTGGAGGAGTGGTCTCAGCCCTGAAACTAGTAGCTTATTGGCCGTTTTGGGTCAATTCCTATCTCTCTGTTTCCCTGCTTTAAAACCCGCATCTGCGCAGTTTTGCACAATTTTGCGAATAGAGCAGCTTTGGACAGCGCCACTTAAACGGGTTTTAAACTATTCCCGGCTCCACAAAGTTTGCTCTTCACCTTTTTCCTTAGAACTGTTCTAAATCTCAAAGTAAGCACTCTATTTTCATTCTGAAGCCCTGCAGTTGCTCGTATAAGTAATCTTTTATAAGTAAGCACTAATAAACTAAAGCACTACACCCTCTTATACTCCCTTAAAGTACTTGGCTCCTTATTGGTCCTTTTTGATCAGTCAAAAAGTAGTTCCTTATACTATTCTGGCATGTCCAAAAGTCAGTTTCGGGTTTACTCTCCAGTCCAGCTGGTGAATCTGGGAATCTTGAGGCAATGTTACAACTGCCTTATGTACACAGACCACCCTCTCCTCCTCCCAACAAGCTCAAATATATGTGAGAGATGCAACTATATAGCCAAACTGGAGGCCGAGCTCTCTCAACCCAGTACTGGCTCAGTCAATCAGGCGGAGAAGGTAACCACACACACCACAAATCCAGTCTCACATAGACCTATCGCAACAGCAAACCAAACACATAAACACACAAAAACATACTCGAAGGTTCTAAATAAAAATCTTCCCAAGCAGCAGAGACCTCCAAAGCAGACATCCAAGCAGCCGCTACCCCACAACAATAACCACGTATCACATAGTTCACAAAGTCAGTGTGCCACACAGTCACAGCCCTTAAGGCTAAACAACACACCTAATACTCTTGTAATAGGTGACTATTGTCAGACACACTGACATCCCACTCACCAGGCTGAACAAGGAGAAGGTCACTGTAAGCTGCCTGTCGGGTGCCAGGATCCCCCACATAACACAAGCACTCAGGTCACTCCAAAGCAAGTACAAATATGACTCCGTCATTTTCCTTGCTAGTGTGAATGACCTGAGACGTACCTCCCTGGTCTACATGAAAAGAGACATAGAGGAGCTCTCTGATCATGTAGCCCAGGCCGGTATGACCCTGACCTTGAGTAGCATCTTACCCTCACCAAGAATGATGCCACAGTATAAAGACAAAATGATAAATTTTAACAATTGGCTGAAGTATTGGTGTCATTCAAAGGGGATCCAGTGTCTGTCAGCCTGGGATGCCATGCTCGACAAGCCACGTTGCTTCGCTAGGGACGGCTTGCACCTGTCACCTCTGGGTTTTCGAATATTGGCTAAGGCTCTTGCCACCCCCATAGTGCCTTTTTTAGGCAAGGCTCAAAAGACAAACCCACCTCCATAGACAACACAAGGAAAAAGAAAGTAAGAGTAATGCTTCTCAACGCCAGAAGTCTAAACCTCAAGATGCATGCACTAGAGGCTCTCCTCAGTACGGAGAATATTGATATCTGTGCAGTAAAAGAAACTTGGTTCAAGGCTCCCGAGAGCACCCCAGCACTACCAGGTTATACCTCATACCATGCTTTTCGGCCCCAAAACTTGGACTGAACCACAAAAGGGGGGGGGGGAGTATCCATATTCATCAAAGATACCCACACCTCCAGGTTAGTTGCACTGCACGAAGCATCAGAGGCCATCCATGTGCAACTAACTGGGCAAAACTGCCTTTCAGTTTGTAGCCTGCTACAGACCACCCTCCCAAACTCAGGAACCCCACTCAGCTTTCCTGAGAACACTGGAGAATATGAAGATCTCTCCAAACACCATCTTATTGGGTGACTTCAACTACCCAAACATAAACTGGGAGCACTACTCAAGCTCCCAACACCCTCGCCCAACGCTTCCTAGAATTTATAAACTCAGATGCCATCTAACAACCGGTCACCACTCCCACAAGAGGGGAAAACATATTGGACCTGATCATCGCCAACATGGGGACTCTATGTTCCATACCAGAGGTATAATCCTCATTGGTAAGATCTGACCATAAATTAATCTCACTGGACATCCATATCCCGTCCCCACCCCCAGCCAAGGAAACCATGGTGAAGAACTTCTCAAAAGCAAACTTCACACTTCTCAAAACCGAGGTGGAATCCTTCAAAGCCCCCGGGCCAGTGGAAAATACGGCCCAAACCGCAGAATCCTTTACAAACGCATTCTATGGACACCTACAGGAATGCATGGATTGTGCTATCCCAAATAAAACCAAGACTGACTCCTCCAAAGGCAGGAGACCTGTCTGGTGGACCCAAGCCATAAATAAGCTATACAACAGAAGGAGGAAGCTACTACATGATAGAGCAAAATCCCAAAAAGGGAAGGCATCTCTGATCAGTACTAGCAAGAAACTACGATCCCTCATAAAATTATCTATGGTCAGCTTCGAAAGAAAAATTGCACAAGACGCTAAAGATAATCACAAGGCCTTCTTTAGTTATGTCAGGAACCTGGGTGGCAACTCCCAGATATGCTCTGAGTTAGTGCAAAATGACAAAATATACACTGAACCCACAGACATTGCCAACATCCTGGCAGACAGGTTCAGTGCAAACTTCCCCCCCCCAAAAGAGCAAATGTATATACCAACAAGAGTGTAGCCTCCCTGACATCACAGATGCACAGGTGAGAGTTGCCCTCTCCAAAGCAAAAAACACAGCATCAGTGGGACCGGACGGTGTCCCGGGCTGAGTCTTACATGAGCTCCAAGAAGATGGGAAATGGAAAATTCACCCCGGGGATCACTTCTGTGGCTCTGCTCGACAGGGGCACAGGAAAATAATTTTCTTGGGTGGCGAAAGCCAGGGTACATTTTTTGGCTAGGCTTGTATAGGCCCTAGGGCCGATAGCCTAGTACCTACCTACCTATGAACTGAACCCTCACATAAAGTCACTGTTCAATCTCAGCCTTTACTACAGGATATGTACCCAAGGAATGGCATACAGCAACAGTGGTCCCACTCCACAAAGGTGGTGCCACAAAGGACCCCAGAAACTATCGCCCTATAAGCCTGACTAGCCTGGTCTGCAAAGCTATGGAGCATATCATCATGGAACTCATAAACAAAGACATTGGGAGCCTCCAAACACTGGATCCTACCCAATTCGGCTTTAAGGGCAGATCTTGCCTCTTGAACCTGGTCAACTTCTTTGAAACGGTCACCAAGGCAATAGATGAAGGGAAGGTAGTCCACACAGCCTACCTGGACCTCGCAAAAGCCTTCGACACAATACCCCACTCGGGCATCATAAATAAGCTCACCAGCTTAAATATCAACCCCTATGCCACAAGATGGGTTGCAGACTGGCTCAGGGATAGAACTCACATGGTCAGAATTGCAGGTGCCATGTCAGACTCTAAACCAGTTACAAGTGGCGTCCCACAAGGCTCAGTCCTGGGACCTCTCTTGTTCGGTATATATTTTTCTGAGGTACAGGCTAACACGGGAGGACTATGGCTGACCAAGTTCGCAGATGACTGCAAACTGGGTGCCATAATTGACTCGCCGACTGACACAAGCATCCTCCAAAAGGGTCTCACAGAGACGGATAACTGGTGCCAGAGCCATGGCCTAAAACTAAATGCCAAAAAGTGCATAGTCATCCCCTTTGGGAAAAACAAAGTGCCCAGAAATTACCACATAGGTGTAATCCATTAAGTACGGAAGAAGTAATTAGGGATTTGGAGACCCAAGTAGATAGCAATCTCTCCTTTGACAAACACGTTGCCAAAGTGGTTAGAAAGACCTTCTATATAGCCCACCTTATCACAAAAGGGTTCACATCTAGATCAAGAGAGGTCATTGTGCCCCTCTACTCATCGGGCCCAAAATTGAATACAGTGCCCCATTTGGGATGTACCTTACCCGACACCTGCAGCAACTGGAAAGACCCCAAAAGTACCTCACCAAGAGGATCAAGGGACTCAAACAGATGCCCTATGCAGTTAGGCTAAAGAAACTTCAGCTCTACTCAGTTGCTTACCGCCTACTCAGAGGCGATCTGTGCCTGACGTATAAAGCCATGTCCAAACCAGAATTAATGGACATGCTCCACCTCAGGAAATCCAAATCCCTTAGAGCTACATGCTCCAGGGACTTAAACCTCAGCACAGAAATAAATAGGACATGCTTGAGGGACAGATTTATATCCCAGAGGCTCCCCTCACTCTGGAACAAAATCCCAATCCATGTTGGGCAGAGCCCCTCAATGACTCTCTTCAAGAGAAATCTTGACAAGTGGATGGGAGATTGTAGGTTTACCCCTGGGATCTCTTCTGTGTCCCTACTAGACAGAGGCACAGTCAACTAATCTATAAGGGTGGAGAAAGCCAAACACACTCTGGCTAGGCTTATAAATGCCCTAGGGTAGATAGCCTAGTATCAACCTATGAACATATAAGGCCTTCTTCACATATGTCCGCAACCTCAAAGGAAGTACCCAGATTTGTTCAGAACTTATGGTTAAGGAAACCACATATACAAATGCCGTAGATATAGCAAACTTGCTGGCTGACAGATTCAGTGAAAACGTCACTCTTCTGTCCCCCCATCAGTAAATCAGGACATCCCCAGTACCTGCCCCCTTCCTCTTATATATAGGGAACAGGTCATCAGTGCTCTTTGAAAGACAAAAAGCAGCCGCCATGGGACCCGATAACATACCAGGCTGCATCCTATGTGAACTCAGGCTGGAACTTGCAGCACCATTAGGCGCCCTGTTCAACCAAAGCCTGAGTACTGGTTTCATCCCAGCTGAGTGGAGAGCAGCCACTGTCATCCCTTTATACAAAGGTGGAGTGTCCACCAATCCAGGAAATTATAGACCCATTATCCTAACTAGCCTGATCTGCAAGGCCATGGAATGGAGTATCATGGACCTCATTAACAGGACATTGGCAACCTCCAAGCACTCGACCCCACACAATTTGGCTTTGTCGAGAGGAGGTCATGTCTGCTAAATTTGGTTGACTTGACAGTCACCAAAGCCATGGATGAGGGGAAGACTATGCACACCACCTACCATGACCTGGCCAAAGCCTTTGACACTATTCCCCACTCAGGCATAATAAACTGTCTCAACTAGGCATCAATCAGTGTGCTACCAGATGGGTAGCAAACTGGCTCACTGATAGAATCCACCTAGTCAAAATAGGGAAAGACACCTCAAGCAGTATTTATTTATTTATTGCATTTTTTTACCGGGAAAGTCCACTGGGCCTAAAAGAGCCCATTTTCGGTGGAGGCCTGTGGAGAAAACCTCAGACAAGAGCATAGATGCAGAAAAAAAATAAACATTAATTGGTACAGAAGTAGAAACAGTGTTGCACATAATGGTTACAGTAATATATACACAATATGTACATAAGTCAGGAATTTAGTTGATGTGATTACAGTAACATATAAAGAATATATACATAAAAGCAAGAGTTTAGTTGGTTGCCAGATTAATTCAGAGTGGTAAAAACGGAGATAAATTAATCAGCATTATTGCGCCAATATCAACAAGTGACGAAAGAAAAAAATAATAAATATAGAGAAAGTATCATCCATCACTAGAAGTAAAAAGCATAGAAATGTAGTTATAATATAAGGAGAAGGAAGAGATTAGGGGTATAGAGCAGGTACATAGCCAGGAAGAGTTGAGATGATTTTTCAGTGTTTGTTTGAAGGTGGTGGTGTTGCCTGTGTTTCTTGGAGGAGGAAGTGAGTTCCATAGTTTGACGATGGTGACTGAGTAGAGCAGGTGACCAGCCAGTAAGGTGAGCTTTTCTACTTTCAGAAGTAGATGATTTTTCAGATCTTAGTTGCCTGCTGGGTTGGTATTTGGCAAGTAGAGTTGAGAGAGCAGGACAGTCTGTAGATTATTTTGTGTGCTGTATTAAGCTTGGGGGAATGAGAGATGGTGGGGGGAGTTCCAACCAGCCTAATTGTTTCAATGGGTTACAGTGGTGGGATGAAAATTTGGTCTTGGTGGCAAATTTGACTATTCAGTTGTAACACTTATCAAGTTTGGAATTTGTAGAATTTTAGATATTAGTGAGGAGAGGAACACCATAAAGGAGTGAGGGTAATAAAAATGTAGTTGCAAGGGTTTGTCTAGTAGAGAGGCTAAGAAAGTGTTGGTGCCTGTACAGCATACCAAGCTTTTGGTGTGTTTTTTTTTTAATGTTACTATTTATGTGCAAGTCCAGTGGCAGCTGGTGACTTCAAATCAAAGGGGGCTGCAGGAGCCAGCTGAATGAGTGGGGTCAAGGGGAAGGGGTGTGGCCAACCAGAAAGGGGAGGAGCTATGCCCCAAACCACAAAAACTAACTTTAATTAAATACACTGCCCTGGGTGGCAAACCATCATTATGAGAGTCCAATCAAGACAAAAATAAGTGTAGAAGAATAAAAATATTTCAGTGCATTGGCTGCATGACAGCTTACTTAATATCTAGATGGAAACAAAAGGTTGTGAGGCATGAAAAAATAAATTACTTTTTAAATAAATTACTGGAATGCCAGTCAAAATCAAGTACAAGCAAAACCAGAAGCACTCAACTCAAACCACTTCTCCTTGCACTTCAGTTCTAATTATAATTTATATTCAGCTTTATTAAAGTGCCAAGTAACATGCTGAAAGTAGAAATCTCTGTGATGCCCCCACTTGTAAAAATGTTTCTTATCCAAAAAAGACCTGCTGCCTGACAACTATCTACTTGTTTCATGGGGAAAACATGCAAGTAAAAAATGAAAAGCAAACAAGAAACAAGCTCAAGATACATTGCTTAAAGGATTACTGTACAGGTTATGGACCACACATGATTGGCATTCTGTTTAGTTTACGGGTAAAGTCTGTAGAGATGACTGGAAGTCTCCAACAAGTGTAATGAGCTTTTTAAAATAATGAAATCCTGTCCTTTAATACCCAAGGCTTATACATTATCTAGTCAAGTATTCTCTGCATGGCAACAACAGAAAGGCTTTCAATGTTGGCATTTCTTTAACAGTATGCTTATTAAAGCTTACTTGCATCTTACGATCTCAGACAAGCTTACATTATGGTCATTAAAGCATTGCTACTTAAACACAGAGCAACAGGCACTTTGAGTAATAAGCATAAATCAACAGTACAAAAATATGACAGAAACCAGACCTTTCTGCAAAATCAAGGACAGATGAAAAGCCACTGTAGTACTTGTGTCTACCTTGGATTGGGGGGGGGGGGGGAGACGCACTGCACATTTACACTGCATAACTACTCCTTGCCTTGCTTGGACACATCCAGAGTCAGTACATGGTGGAGTGGGGTGCAACAAGTATGTCACAATTTGAAATGTCTCTGGCTGACTGTGATGGCCCTGACACATGTCATACCTCTCAACCTTAGAGCAAGAAATCTGGACAAAGCCATACACAGAAGTGGGACAAATGCCCACAAATAAGGACAATTTTTAAATATTGCTCTAATAAACTTAGAAAGATAATAGAATAGGTCTTGCATTAATATGACTTTTCTGAAGGGGTATACAATCTGAAACTCAAATGCCTGCCATTATTTTCTAACTTCAGTCTTTAGTGATTTGTCACTAATTTGCCAAAAAACACAATTTTATGAAAAATGGACCAAATGTAATGCAAAAATATAAAATAGCCACACAATACAGCTGGGAACCTTTCAAAGAAGGGACACTTTAATATTAGTACTGCTAACTTGAGCAGCTGACAAAATAAAAGAATCTACATGCATTTCAAGTAATCTATAACTTTGATTATTACAGTTATTTCTTAATTGTAAACCCTCCATGTTTTCTTCCAAAATTGCTATTTTGCGGAGGGATTATTAGGGGGAAGAGCAACATTTTAAGCCAAAATCGGAGACAGTTGAGAGGTTGGCTATGCCTAATTCTATAAAGCAATTTATTTGCATGTACCTCTCAACCTGTTAATGCAGTAAATCTGAACAAGGCCAAATATACTGGGGGAACATATAAACAGTACTAAAAATTGCTCGTATAAATTGAGACAGTTGATAGAATAACAGTTCTTACTTTAGCATGCATTTTTCTGAAGGTTATGAAGTCTGAAACTCAGTGTATCATTATTTAGCGACTTAATTTCTAAATGATTTGCCAGAAAACTACAAATTTTATGAAGAACAAACCAAAAATAAGAAGCAAAAATCTATTCATTCTTTGAAAATCTGGACAGTTGGGAGGTATAGTTCAGCTGGGCCTGTCTGAGTTTGCTGCCCTTCCCCCCTGACAAAATCCCGGTTGAATGGAGCCTCTGCAGCCATTCCTATGAACCATTACTTCGCTATTTCACTCCATTTACCATAAACACTAATGTGCATACTGCTTTACTTGTATGCTGAGTTGGACTTCATTTGAAAGTTTTATTTTGTATTTTACAGCACAAACACTAAGTCATCTACTAAACAAAGCAATGCAGTCTCACGATGAAAACTTAGCATTAAAACTTCTCTGCTCTTGAAACTCACATTCATTGAAACAGCATTGAAACCCACATTCAAAGAAAATACATTTTGCCAGTGGCAGATAAAGATTAATTTTGGGCTGTTTTCAAATCATAGGCCCCTTGCATATGAAACATACATGTGCTCTTTGATGCACCTTCCTCATTGTACTAAATTATATTCCTTGTACAATATATTACAGTTGTTAGAGGGCGTTTTAAATTTGTTTTGAACATTTTTCCAATAAACAATGAAACAAAATGCATGCACCCATAATGACAAAACTGCCCAGTTCAGAACATTTATCATAAAAGTCTACTCAGACTTCCGCAGTCCACCATTATCAGTAAATGTGCACAATTCTACAGTCCACCATTATCAGTAAATATGCACAATTCTACAGTCCATTATCAGTAAATATGCACTATCTCTGAAGTAAAAGTCATCTAAATAATTCCACATTAAAGAAATCTGTAACTAATGAAGAGGTTGCTGCTAGCAAACACCTCTATATTTCATGGTTTCATCGAAAAATAAAGTGCCTGTTGCCCCTCAGGAATAAATTGCCTATATTACATTAAAAAATGATAAGCTAGTAATATTGCAGGAGGAAATGGATAGCAAACTGATAACGAACTCATAGTTAGTATCTTCACCAAGGAGAACATTCTCAGTACAGCAGCATCCACCCCTTGTGGGAGTAGAACCCACAGCCTTCTGCATCAAAGACAAGTACACAACTTGTTGTGCTATTAACAAGGTAAACCAACTTCACTTAAGCAGCACTAAACTTCTGTTCCCCTGCAGCTCTCGGCTCCTTGTAAAATCTACTCAATACTCAACTTTGCAGCACAAGAAACCTGGAAAAAGCCAAAATGTATTTGGGGGGGGGGTCAAAAGCCCAAAAACCAGGGACACAAACATTGCTTGTATAATCTTGGAAAGTTGCTAGAACCATACATTTTACTGCCAAGCTCCCTGTGCAAAACAGAGCAACATACCACTACGCCAAATCAGCTGCTTTGTAAAAGAGGAAGACAAACTTAAATGGCCATCATTTAGTGAATTCGGTTCTCACCATAGCTGTCAACCTCTTAGTACAAAACACCTGGACAAACCCAGTAATGAGGGAATACAGCCCTCAAACATTCAGTGAATTCAGTTCTTGCCATAGCTGTCAACCTTAGCACAAAAGACTCGGACGAAGACAATAATGAGGGAATGCAGTCCCAAAAATAGGGACAAATTTCAAATATTCATCTTACAAACTTAGAAAATTGCTAGAATAAAAGGTTGTGTTACGGTTGTGTTACTATGTATTTTCTGAAGAACATGAAGTCTGAAATTCAAATGCCTGTCAATTTTACTGCTGACAGAATAAAAACAATTTTCAGTAGAGACCCGGGGAGAAATACTGCAGACACGTCTTTGTAAAATGACAGGGCACCAGAGCAAATCCACACAAACACAGGGAGGAGATGCAGACTCCACACAGAAGGCACCCCAGCCAAGAATCAAACCAGAAAAACCTATAGCTGTGAGGCAACAATACTACCACTGCACCATCAAATATGCAAGGACTTAAACATTCAGAAACCTGAAGTCTGAAACTCATATGCCTGTCAATTTTATTTAACATTTGTTAATCAGGACAGTCTGACTTGGAACAAAAAAAAAATTCAGCAGAGGCCCAGGAAGAAATAATGCAGACATGTCTTTGTAACATGGGAGGACACAAAAGCAAACCCACACAAACACAGGGAGAAGATAAAGACCCCACAAAGAAGGCACCCCAGCCAAGAAGCAAACTTGAGAACCTGCAGCTGTGGGGCAACACTGCTACAACTGCCCCATCAAATGTCAAGCATTACAACATTTACAAACCACAGATGTTATGAGGAACAGATCAGATCAAACATGAGGCAAAAATCTGCAGATGTCCTTCAAGGATGCATCTGCAATCCTAACATATGGGTTGTCCTGCCTCAGGCAGCCCTTCGGTCGGCCGGATTCCAAAGTCTGGGTCTGGCCTCGGCTGATTTCGCACTTCACCCGACGTCATAGCTGCTGTGGTATAAAGGCATCAGCCGACGCCATTTTCCTCCGTCTTTCTTGCCGTGCGGTGCCCGAAGCAGAAGCTGTTCGCAAGTGCCGGTCGGTCAGATCCAGAGATTTCTACTACCGAAGACTTCTAAAAAGCTAAGTACCCCGTTGGGGACTCTTTCTTGCCTCAGCCGATGTCAGACAAAGTAAATAATTGTTTAACTTGTGGGAAACAAATACCTCATAAGGATTTCCACTCTTACTGCCTTCCTTGTTTAGGCCCGGACCACGACGTATCAGCTTGTTTATCCTGTGCTTCCTTCAACCGACGGACGCTTAGACGTCGGTCGGAGTTTGCAGAGGAGTTTTTTGGTCCCACTTTTGCATACAAAATGCCGTCGAAGACTCCGACTACAAAATTAGCTAAAAAGCGCAAGGAAAAGGACCGACACTCGCGGTCCGCGGTTTCGGCTGAAACCACGGTTAGGCCAACCGCGAGTGTCTCTGTTTCGGCTGAAACAGAGTCCTCGGTTCTTCCTTCGGCCGAAAGCATGCCTCCGATAGCCGAGGCCTCACAGAGCATGGCTGAATCTGCTACTGAAATTACCCCTACAGAAGCAGGCACCCAGGATTTGTCAGATACTATTCCTTTAGACATATCTACCCCTGCACGTGGGGCTGCTAGACCCCCTGCATCTATGTCTATCAAGGCTTTTTCCAGGGCTAAAGCAGCTAAATCTTCTAAGGCCTTACCTGCTAAAACTCCCTCACACAGGCCTACCTCTAGTTCGCAAATGCTCAGCCTGGCTGAGGATCTCATTTCTTTGATCAGGGGATCCCAACCTCACCCAGACAGGGCCTCTCAACCCCCTCCAGATAAGAGGCCTAGGACTGAACCCCCGGAACCTGTTTCTACAGACTATTCCTCGGATGACTCGGATATTTCAGACCCTCAGGAAGGCCCATATTCTCCTTATGAGGATTCTGATGCAGAAGACTCCATTCCTTCTGCTTCTCCTCCTGAAGAATTTTCTTTTGGGGAAACCTTACATGCTATGAGGGAACACTTTCAATGGCAGGGCCAGGATTTTTCAGATTCAAGGAAAAGGCTAAGGACTTTTTTACACTTACCACAGCATAGGCCTTTAGCCATTCCTCCAGTACTAACAGTTATTGATGATGCATATAATGATGCCTGTACTGCCCCTGATTCTCTTCCTCTGGCCCCTGCCAAGCTTGACAGATATTACAGGGTCCCGGACACACGCTACCATTTGTATAAGGCTCCTGTTGCAGATCCTGAAACCATTTCACAGGGCCCTAAAGCTGTGGCAGCTGCTTCTGCCAAAAACCCTCTCCCCTCTGAAAGGGAATCTAGAGCATTAGAGAGATGGGGTAAAAAGGTTTATACTTCTGCTACTCTTTCGGCCAGGGCCTTAAACTGTCAATTTCACATGATTCAGTACCAGGAATTTTTGTTAGACCAGCTAAATAAAAAACTGTCCTCTCCTGAACCTATAGACCGCAAATCCCTTCAGGATTTGGTACATAACTCTCAGCAGGTCAGTAACCATTTCTTAAAATGTGGCTATGATGCACTGGAGGCTTCCTTTAGATCAGCTATGACTGGAACAGTGATTCGAAGGCATGCCTGGTTAAAAGAACAATCCTTACCAGACCATGTTAAGTCAAAACTCCTAGATGCTCCCATGGAGAAACAAAGTTTGTTTGGTTCCCCTGCACAGGAGGTTCTAAAGAAGGTGGAAGAAAAAGCAAAATCTGTCCAAACAGTCAAGGATTTCTTACAGGTCCAACCTCCGAGGTTTAGAAGAAATTGGCCTTCGAAGAATTGGTCTTTTCCAGACACTTCCAGAGCACAGAGAGGCAGAAATAGACGCCCCAAGAGGCAGAGGTCAATCCAGGGGTGCCTACAGGGGACGTCAGTGGCAACCTACCAACCAGAGAAGTACTGCCACAGATTCAACTACAACCACTTCCACAGGACAGACACAATGACTTGGCTCTGATTCCGCCTACCAGGGAACAACTGGAAGCACCCTTGGGCGGAAAACTAGCCTTATTTTCCGACAACTGGCATTACATTACAGGAGACGAATGGACTTTACAAACAATAGACAAAGGCTACAGGTTTCACTTCCACACTCTACCAAAAAAGAGAGGAATGCCAAACCTACCACCAAGCCAAAAAACAGACGCTCTAAGACAAATCAACAACTTACTAAGGATGAGAGCTATAGAAAAGGTACCGCCTATGGAACAAGGCCAAGGATTTTACTCCAGGCTTTTCCTTGTACCAAGAAAAGAAAATCAATGGAGACCTATTCTCGACTTGTCCGCTCTGAACACATACCTCATTGTTCCAAAATTCAAAATGCTGACCCTCCAGCAACTTCTTCCCATGCTGGGCAAGGAGTCTTGGCTGGTGACTCTAGATCTCAAGGAGGCATACCTGCACGTCCCTATATGACCAGATTGCAGAAGACACCTCAGATTTCTTGCAGGATCAGAGCATTATCAATTCTCAGCATTGCCCTTTGGCTTATCTACTGCGCCCAGAGTATTCACGAAATGCCTGGCATCAGTAATTGCTCATTGCAGGCTTCAGGGAATTCAAATTTACCCATACCTGGACGACTGCCTAATACAAGCGGACAACAAGGCAAAATTAACAAAAGATTTGGAAAAGGTCATACAACTGTTGCAAGCCTTGGGATACACAGTCAACATGCAAAAGTCAAGACTAGTACCATCCCAAAGGATAACATTCTTGGATGCAGAACTGGATACATCAACTCAGATGGCTTTTCTCACAGAAGAAAAACAAAAGCAACTACCAGTCTATTTCATGACATTAACAACACAAACTCAGCTTACTGCAAGGAAAGTCCTGCAAGCCCTGGGTTACATGGCATCCTGCATAATATTGATTCCGCATGCCAGGCTGCATATGAGAAAGTTGCAATGGTACCTAAGGAATGTATGGTCTCAACACAAGCACAGTCTAGAAGCCCAGATTCCAATAATTCCATGCCTGAAGCAAGAATTCCTGTGGTGGGCTCAGGCCTGTCAGTTGAACAGAGGACTGCCTTTCCACAAACCTCATCCAAGCCAGACCATCACCACGGACGCCTCAGACCTAGGCTGGGGGGCACACATGGTGGACAAGTGCATACAAGGCCTATGGACCCAAGACCAGCTGAATCTACACATAAATCTAAAGGAGATGCTGGCAGTGAAACATGCAATCCAGGCATTCCGACCATTCCTTCAACAAGGTCACCTGCTGATAAGGACGGACAATACCACAGTCATGTGGTACATCAACAAACAGGGAGGTACACACTCATATCCACTATGCCGGATGGCAATGGACCTGTGGAATGTGGCCCTGAATCTCAACATTCAACTTCAGGCCAGATTTGTACCAGGAAAAGAAAATTCACTAGCAGACACCTTAAGCAGAACTACCACAGATGCTCACGAATGGATGCTGCATCCAGATATCTTCAAAACCATAACAAAGAAATGGGGACTACCAGAGATAGACCTGTTCGCCTCCCCACACAACCACCAATTGAGGAAATTCTGCACAAGAGCATACCACCCACTTGCTTGGAGGGTGGACTCCCTTTCCTTCAGCTGGAAAAACCTGACAGCATATGCATTCCCACCTCTTCCTTTGATGTACAAAGTCCTACTGAAGATCAAAGAGGATCAGCCAACTGTAATCCTGATAGCTCCAGACTGGCCGAGGCAACATTGGTACCCGCTACTGAGAAGCATGTCTCGGACACACGCATGGCCTCTACCTCTATGTCCCTTACTTCTAACACAGAACAACTACAAGATCCTACATCCAAACTTGAAAACACTGCAGCTAGCTGCTTGGAATATTGCATAAAACAAAATAACCCAGATTTATCTCAGAGGGTTAAGGACATTATCCTGGAGGCTCGCAGACCCTCCACAAGGAAAACTTATTCAGCCAAATGGAAGAGATACCTCATTTGGAGTTCAGCAAAGGGAGAAAATGTCTCATTGGCAAACATAGCACACATCCTGGAATACTTAGCAGAGCTGTTCCACAATGGCCTGTCATACTCCTCCATTAAGATTCATGCATCAGCAATTTCAGCAGAATACAACATGGATCCTCCTGTCTTCTCTCATCCTCTACTCAGGCAGTTCTTGAGAGGAATCAAAAATGTAAAGCCTCCAAGGAAACCACCTTCACCTACATGGGATCTCAACTTTGTGCTGGAAAAGTTAACACTTCCCCCTTTTGAACCAGCAGCAACAGCAGATTTACAGTTCTTGTCTTGGAAAACTGCTTTCCTGCTAGCAATCACTTCAGCAAGAAGGGTATCTGAATTACAGGCATTAATGGCAGTACAGCCCTTCCTTATCTTCCATCAGGATAGAGTGTCTCTGAGAACCAACCCTACCTTTATGCCAAAAGTGGTCTCCAGAGTATCATTGAACCAAGCAATTCATTTACCTACATTCTTCCCCAACCCACAGAACAGGGGGGAAAGACTGCTACATACCTTGGATGTACACAGACAATTACGCTACTGTCTGGACAGAACTAAGACCAACAGAAAAACTGACCAACTTCTGGTAGCATATGCAACAGGAATGCAAGGAAAAGCAGTTTCAAAACAGACAATCTCAAAATGGATAGGAAATTGCATTCGAATTTGCTACTCTTTTCATGGAAAGACAACTCCTGAAAATATCAGACCTCATTCCACAAGAGCTACAGCCACCACTAGAGCTTTCCTAAGAGGAGTGGCTACCAAGGACATTTTAGAAGCTGCTACTTGGAGCTCCGTGCATACATTTGCCAAGCATTATAACCTTCCTTTATACTCCAGATCCCGAGCAGGTTTTGCAACTGCTGTGTTGCAAGGGATCTAGACTACACCATCTTTATCTTAGTGCCTCCTCCCCCAGTTTGGCTATGGTATTCTACCCATATGTTAGGACTGCAGATGCATCCTTGAAGGACATAGTACAGTTTTGTACCTACCATAAATGTAGATGTCCAATAGGTATGCATCTGCAGTCAGGATTACCCACCCTCCTTCCCCTCTGTGGGATTCCTAGGGTACTTACCCCTCTTTTAGCTAGCTGGGGGAATTTATTATGGTGTATTTGTTTTGTATATATGTATATATATTTTTTGCTCTCTACTGTTTGGAATTATTTGCATTTATCCAAATTTAGCCTTCCTAGAGGGCACCTGGCATCTGGGGCAAGAAACACTGAGGAAAATGGCGTCGGCTGATGCCTTTATACCACAGCAGCTATGACGTCGGGTGAAGTGCGACATCAGCCGAGACCAGACCCAGACTTTGGAATCTGGCCGACCGAAGGGCTGCCTGAGGCAGGACAACCCATATGTTAGGACTGCAGATGCATACCTATCGGACATCTACATTTATGGTAGGTACAAAACTGTACTTTTTTTTTTCACAAATGGTGGTGGGTAGGGAATTAAGGCATTGGGTGCCAAATAGTTGTCATGAGAGTCCAATCAAGTCAAAATGAAGTGTAGAAGAATAAAAATATTTCAATGCATTGGCTGCATGACAGCTTAATATCTAGATGGAAACAAAAAAGGTTGTGAGGCTGAAGAAATAAATTACTTTTTTTTAAATACATTAATGGAATGCCAGTCAAAATCAAGTATAAGAAAAACAAGCAGCACTCAACTCAAACCACTTCTTGCACTGCAGTTCTAATTATAATTTATTTTCAGCTTTATTAAAGTAACAAGTAACATGCTGAAAGTAGAAATCTCTGATGCCCCCACTTGTAAAAATGTTCCTTATCCAAAAAAAAGACCTGCTGCCTGACAACTACTTGTTTCATGGGGAAAACATGATCAAAGTAAAAAATGAAAAGCAAACAAGAAATAAGCTCAAGATACATTGCTTAAAAGGATTACTGTACAGGTTATAGACCACACGATTGGCATTCGGTTTATGGTTAAAGCCTGCAGAGATGACTGTAAGTCTCCAAGTGTAATGTGACTCTTAAAATAATGTAATTCTGTCCTTTATTACAAATACTGGCATATGCATTTCAGTACCCAAGGCTCATACATTATCTAGTTAAGTATTCTCTACATGGCAACAGAAAGGCTTTCAATGTTGGCAATTCTTTAACAGTATGCTTATTAAAGCTTACTTGCATCTTGCAATCTCAGCCAAGCTTACCTGATGGTCATTAAAGTATTGCTACTTAAACACAGAGCAACATGCACTTTGAGTAATAAGCATAAATCAACAGTACAAAAAAGATGACAGAAACCAGACCATTCTGCAAAAATCAAGGACAGATGAAAAGCCACTCTAGTACTTGTGTCTACCTTGGATGGGTGGGATTCTCTGCACATTTACACTGCATAACTACTCCTTGCCTTGCTTCGACACATCCAGAGTCACTACATGGGGGAGTGGGGTGTAACAAGTATGTCAGTTTGAAATGTCTCTGGCTGACTTGTGATGGCCCTGACACATTTGTCATGCCTCTCAACCTCAGAGCAAGAAATCTGGACAAAGCCATACAAAGAAATGGGACAAAGGCCCAAAAATAAGGACAATTTTTAAAATATCGCTCTTATAACCTTAGAAAGCTAATAGAGGTCTTGCATTAGTATGAATTTTCTGAATGGTATGAAATCTGAAACTCAAATGTCTGTCATTATTTTCTAACTTCAGTCTTTAATTATTTGTCACTAATTTGCCAAAAAAACACAATTTTATGAAAAATGGACCAAAAAATGTGATGTAAAAATATAAAATAGCAACACAATACAGCTGGGAACCTGTCAAAGAAGGGACACTTTAATATTAGTACTGCTAACTTGAGCAGCTGACAAAATAAAATAATCTGTCTACATGCATTTCTGAAATAAAAGTAATCTGATTATTACAGTTATTTCTTAATTATAAACCCTCCATGTTTTCTTCCAAACTTGCTATTTTGCGGAGGGATCATTAGGGGAAGAGCAACATTTTGAGTCAAAATCAGGGACAGTTCAGAGGTTTTGCTATGCCTAATTCTATAAAGCAATTTATTTGCATGTACCTCTCAACCTGTTAATGCAATAAATCTGGACAAGGCCAGATATATTGGGGGAACATATAAACAGTCCTAAAAATTGCTCTTGTATAAACTGGGACATAAATCTGGACAAGGCCAAATATATTGGGGGAACATATAAACAGTACTAAAAAAATGTTCTTCTATAAACTGGGACAGTTGATAGGACAGGTCTTACTTTAGCATGCATTTTTCTGAAGGTTATGAAGTCTGAAACTAGGTGTGTCATTATTTAGTGACTTAATTCCTAAATGATTCGCCAGAAAACCACAAATTTTTATGAGGAACAAATCAAAAATAAGAAGCAAAACAGAGATGCAGCTATTTAGCCAAACTGGAGGCTGAGCTCTCTCAACTCAGGACTGGCAAGACCAGACGGGAGGAGAAGGCGACTACACACACCACAAAACCAGCCTCACATAATGCTACCACACCACTGAATCAAACACATAAACACACAAAGACATACTCGGAGGCTCTGAGTAAAAATTTACCTAAACAGCAGAGGCCTCCAAAGCAGACACCCAAACAACTGCTACCTCAAGACACCCCACAAGCAACACATAAACCACAAAATCAGTGTGCAAAGCAGTCACAGCCCTTAAGGCCAAATACAACACCAAACATACTTGTCATAGGTGACTCCATAGTCAGACACACTGACGTCCCACTCACCAGGCTGAACAAGGAGAGGGTCACAGTAAGCTGCCTATCGGGCGGTAGAATCCGCCACATAACAAGCATTTGGGTCACTCCACGGCAAGTACAAATATGACACAGTCATTGTCCATGCTGGTGTGAACGACCTGAGACGTACCTCCCTGGACTACATGAAAAGAGACATAGAGGAGCTCTCTGATTATGTAGCCCAGGCAGGTATGACCCTGACCCTGAGCAGTATCCTTCCTTCACCAAGAATGATGCCACAAAATAGAGACAAGATGATCAGCTTTAACAATTGGCTTATTGTCTGGTGTCATTCAAAGGGGATCCAGTGTCTGTCTGCCTGGGATGACATGCTTGACAAGCCACGCTGCTTCTCAAGGGACGGCTTGCACCTGTCACCCCTGGGATTCCGGATATTGGCTAAGGCTCTTGCCACCCCCATAGTGCCTTTTTTAGGCAAGGCTCAAATTCTAAACCTACCACCCTAGAAAACAAAAATGGGAAGAAACTGAGGGTAATGCTGCTCAATGCCAGAAGTCTAAATCTCAAAATGCACGACCGAGGCCCTTCTCAGTATGGAGAACATCGATGTCTGTGCTGTAACTGAAACCTGGTTCAAGGCTCCTGAGAGCACCCCGGCACTATTAGGTTTTACCTCATATCATGCGTTCCGGCCCCAAAACCCGGACAACACCACAAAAGGAGGGGGTGTATCGATATTCATAAAGGATACCCACACCTCCAGGTTGGTGGCAACGCACGAAGCTTTGGAAACCATCCAGGTGCAACTAACCATAGGCAAAACTGCTCTACAAATTGTAGCATGCTACAGGCCACCCTCTCAAACTCAGGAACCCCACACAGCCTTCCTGAAGACACTGGAGGGAATAAATGCATCTCCAAACACCATAATATTGGGTGACTTCAACTACCCGAATATAGACTGGGAAAATTACTCAAGCCCTAACTTTCTAGCCCAACGGTTCCTGGAGTTCATAAATTCAAATGCCATGGAACAGCTAGTCACTGTTCCCACGAGAGGAGAAAATATACTAGATCTCATTATCACAAACATGGGGACAAAATGCTCCACACCGGAAGTATATCCCTCATTGGTGAGATCTGATCATAAACTAATCTCACTGGAAATCCACATCCCGCCCCCACCCCAAACAAAAAAGACCACAGTGAAGAACTTCTCTAAAGCAAAGTTCACACTACTCAAGACTGGTGTGGTATCCTTCAAGGCCCCTGAGCCAGTGGAAACCACAACCCAAGCTGCGGAAGCCCTTACAAATGCCTTCTATGAACACCTCCAGGACTGCATGGATCAGGCAATCCCAAATAAAACCAAGACTCTTTCCACAAAGGGCAAACGTCCAGTCTGGTGGACGCCAGCCATTAACAAACTTTACAATAAGAGGAGAAAGCTATTACATGATAGAACAAAATCCATAAAAGGGAAGTCATCCCTGATCATTATTAGTAAAAAAATACGAGCACTCATAAAATCAACTAAGGCCAATTTTGAGAGAAAATTTGCCATGGATTCAAAGGACAATCATAAGGCCTTTTCAGCTATGTTAGGAACCTGGGTGGAAACTCCCAGATATGCTCAGAATTAGTCCAACATGATACAAAAATCACTGAACCCACAGACATTGCCAACATACTGGCAGACAGGTTCAGTGCAAACTTCACCCCCCCCCCTAAAGGAGAGATAACTATCCCAGCGGAGTGTAGCCTCCCAGACATCTCAAATGCGCAGGTGAAAGCTGCTCTCTCTCAAGCTAAAAACACAGCATCAGTGGGACCGGATGGTGTCCCCGGCTGTGTGCTACACGAGCTAAATGAGGAATTAAACCCGCACATAAGGCAGCTGTTTAATCTCAGCCTTACCACAGGATACGTGCCCAAGGAGTGGCGTACCGCAACTGTGGTCCCACTCCACAAAGGTGGTGCCTCTACGGACCCTGGTAATTACCGCCCCATAAGCTTAACAAGTCTAGTCTGCAAAGCTATGGAGAGGATCATAATGGAGCTCATAAACAAAGATATAGGGGACTTGCAGACATTGGACCCGACCCAGTTTGGCTTCGTCAAGGGCAGATCATGCCTTTTGAACTTGGTCGACTTCTTCGAAACAGTCACCAAGGCCATTGATGAGGGAAAGGCAGTCTATACAGCCTACCTTGACCTTGCAAAGGCTTTCGACACAATACCCCACTCGGGTATTGTAGAAAAACTTACCAGCTTAAATGTAAACCCATATGTCACAAGATGGGTTGCAAACTGGCTTAAGGACAGAACCCACAGGGTTAGAGTTGCTGGCGCTATGTCAGACTCCAAGCCGGTCACAAGTGGTGTCCCACAGGGCTCGGTCCTTGGCCCCCTATTGTTCGGCATCTACTTCTCAGAAGTACAGGCCAACATGGGAGGACTTTGGCTGACAAAGTTTGCAGACGACTGCAAACTGGGCGCCATAGTTGAAAGTGCATCGGACACGGATATCCTTCAGAAGGGACTCACGGAAACAGATATCTGGTGCCAGAGCCATGGCCTGAAGTTAAACGCCAAAAAATGTATAGTCATACCCTTCGAGAAAAACAAGGTAACCCTAAGCTACCATATAGGTGGCAATCCACTAAGCACAGAAGAGGTTATCCGGGACTTGGGGACCCAGGTTGACAGTGGCCTTTCTTTTGACACTCACGTTGCTAAAGTGGTTAGAAAGACCTTCTACATTGCCCACCTGATCATGAAGGGATTCACATCCAGATCTAGTGAGGTCATTGTTCCCCTGTACTCTTCACTTATCAGACCAATGATCGAGTACAATGCCCCATTCGGGATGTATCTCACCCGACATCTGCAGCAATTGGAGAGACCCCAAAAGTTCCTCACCAAAAGGATAAAGGGACTCCAAAATCTGCCATATGCTGCCAGATTGAAGAAACTCCAGCTCTATTCAGTCGCATACCGTCTGCTCAGAGGTGACGTGCCTGACATACAAGGCCATGTCCAACCTGGAATTAATGGACATGCTCCACCTCAAAAAATCCAAATCCACCAAAACCACTAGAGCAAGTGACTTAAACCTTAGCACGGATATAAATAGGACGTGCTGGAGGGATAGATTTATCACTCAGAGACTCCCTATGCTGTGGACTAAAATCCCGGTCCATGTGAGGCAGAGCACCTCGCTGGCTCTGTTCAAGAGAAATCTTGACCGGAGATTCGGAGATCGTAGGTTTACCCCGGGAATCATCTCTGTGTCACTGCTGGACAGAGGCACAACAAACTACTGGGTACAGTATTTTTTCATATAAGGGGTGGCGTAAGCCACAGAACTTTGGGTTAGGCTTATAAATGCCTTAGGGCAGATAGCCTAGTATAAACCTATGAACCTATTCATTCTTTGACAATCTGGACAGTTAGGAGGTATGGTTCAGCTGGGGCTGTCTAAGTTTGCTGCCCTTCCCCCTCACAAAACCATGGTCGAATGGAGCCTCCCTGCAGCCATTCCAATGATCCATTAATTTGCTATTTCACTCCATTTACCATAAACACTAATGTGCATACTGATTTACTTCTATGATAATTTGAACTTCATTTGAAAGTTTTATTTTTGCATTTTACAGCGCAAACACGAAGACATAACAAACTTGGCATTAAACCTTCTCTGCCCTTGAAACTCACGTTCACTGAAACAACATTAAAATCTACATTCAAAGAAAATACATTTTACTCGTGGCAGATAAAAAATAATTCTGGGCTGTTTTCAAATCATAGGCCCCTTGCATATGAAACATACATGTGCTCTTTGATATACCTTCCTAATGCTTTGAACATTTTTCCAGTAAACAATTAAACAAAACTGTCCAATTCAGAACATTTCCATCATAAAAATCTACTCAAACTTCTGCAGTCCACTATTATCAGTAAATATGCACAATCTCTGAAGTAGTAAAAAAGTCATCTAAATAATTCCACGTTAAATAAATCTGTAATGAAGAGGTTGGTGCTAGCAATCACCTTTATATTTCATGGTTTCATCGAACAATAAAGTGTCTGATGCCCCTGTGGAATAAATTGCCTAAAATACATTAAAAATAAGCTAGTAATATTGCAATAGGAAATGGATGGCAAACTGATAACAGGCTCATAATTACTATCTTAACTTTCAGCATTCACCCCTTATGTGGGAGTAGAACCAACAACCTTCTGCATGAAAAGCAAGCACACAGCCTGTTGTGCTATTAGCACTAAACTTCTCTTCCCCTGCAGCTCTCAGCTCCTTGTAAAATCTGCTCAATACTCAACTGCATCTCAACTTCGCAGCACAAGAAGTCTGGAAAAAGCCAAATTTATTGGGGTGGGTCAAAAGGGCAAAAACCAGGGACACATTAAACATTGCTTGTATAATCTTGGAAAGCTGCTAGAATAAAATGCTGTGTTACCACGGTACCACCATACATTTTACTGCCAAAGTCCGTGTGCAAAAAAGAGTCAGAACATACCACTATGCCAAATCACCTGCTTTGTGAAAGAAAAATGCTGTGTTACCACCGTACATTTTACAGACAAGGTCCCTGTGCAAAACAGTCAAGAGCAACATACCACTACGCCAAATCAGCTGTTTTGTGAACGAGAGGAAGACTGAAACTTAAATGGCTATCATTTAATTAATTCAGTTCTCACCATAGCTGTCAACCTCTTAGCACAACACAACACTTGGACAAACCCAGTAATGAGGGAATACAGCCCTCAAACATATTCAGTGAATTCAGTTCTTGCCATAGCTGTCAACCTTAGCACAAAAAACCTGGACAAAGCCACTAACAGGGTATTACAGTCCCAAAAATAAGGAAACATTTCAAATAGTCATCTTATAAACTTAAAAAATTGCTGTAATACAAGGTTGTGTTACTATATATTTATTGCTAGAATAAAAAGTTTTACTATGTATTAAGTCTAAAATTCAAATGCTTGTCAATTTTACTTCTGATGGAACAAAAACAATTTTCAGCAGAGGCCCAGGGAGAAATACTGTAGACACGTCTTTGTAAAATGGCAGGATACCAGAGCAAATCCACAAAAACACAGAGATAAGATGGAGACTCCACAAAGAAGGCACCACAGCCAAGAATCAAACCACAAGTCCTGTAGCTATGAGGCAACAATACTGCCACTGCACCATCAAATATGTAAGAAATTAAACATTCAGAAACCTGAAGTCTGACATTCAAATGCCTGTCAATTTTATTTAACATTTGTTAATCAGGACAGTCTGACTTGGAACAAAAAAAAATTCAGCAGAGGCCCAGGAAGAAATAATGCAGACATGTCTTTGTAACATGGGGAAGGACACAAAAGCAAACCCACACAAACACAGGGAGAAGATACAGGCCCCACAAAGAAGGAACCCCAGCCAAGAATCAAACCTGAGAACCTGCAGCTGTGAGGCAGCAATGCTACTACTACACCAGCAAACAGACCCCACAAAGAAGGAACCCCCAACACTTTTACTACTACACCATCAAATATCAAGCAAACGACCCAACAAAGAAGGAACCCCAGCCAAGAATCAAACCTGAGAACCTGCAGCTGTGAGGCAACAATGCTACTACTACATCAAATATCAAGCATTGCAACATTTACAAACCACAGATATTATGAGGAACAGATCAGATCAAATATGAGGCAAAAATCTGCAATTTTTTTACAAATGGTGGTGGGTAGGGAACTCAAGTCTTTAACACCTGCATACAGGGTACAGGGTTCAAGCCTGAGGTATTCCCTACCACACCACACCGCCATGAGCACCTGGGGCATTTTCACACACACACACACACACACACACCTTCCCTACCATTCTAAACAGTAACCTTCCCTACCATTCTAAACAGTAACCTTCCCTACCATTCTAAACAGTAACCTTCCCTACCATTCTAAACAGTAACCTTCCCTACCATTCTAAACAGTACTAATTAACGCACTTACCTGTCCTTGCTGCCCATTCTCCATAACGTAATCCAAACTCCAAATGTGCCCGCGCAAATACTCCAAAGACCCGCGAGATTCCTGCGATCCAAACCCTTCCCGACGAGAGAGACTGACTGCTGGTGTTGCACTCCGGCCCCGACGCGTTTTCCCAGCGAGTCTGTGCACTTTAAAAGTGCACAGACGTCTTCTCTGTTTCCCTACCTGGACTGCCGGGAGCATGCGCAGTAGACTCACAGCAGTCTGTACTACTGCGCATGTGCGAAGTCCACGAATTTTTAAATTTTTTTTTCTTTTTAATTTTTTTTTTAGTTGAGGGGGCTGCAGTCCGGCAGTCCAATAGCATGGGCCGCCCCTGTGCAAGTCAAAGTTTAGGTTTTCATCTATAATAATGCCGAATAATTTAGTGTGTGGGACAACTTCTATAGTGGTATTGTCGGGCTTGTATACTGAAGAGTTTATCTAGGTGGGTGGTTTTCTTAGGTGTAAAAATTACTAGTTTTTTTATTTATTTATTTATTTATTTATTTTTTTTTTGGATTTAGGGCAAGATGATTGTTGAGCATCCTCTAGTAGACCTGTAACATGCAGCGTACCCCCAGGGTTCGGTCTTGGGGCCTCTATTGTTTGGGATATACTTTTCTGAGGTGCAGGCCAAAACCAGTGGCTATGGCTGGCCAGGTTTCAGATGACTGCAAGCTGGGTGCTGTCATCAGTTCCCCTAGTGATGTAGGCATCCTCCAAGAGGGTCTCCCTCAGACAAATGACTGGTGAAGAAACATGGCCTCAAGCTGAATACCAAAAAATACATCATCACCCCCTTTGGGGAGACGGACGTCCCCACAAATGATCACGTTAATGTCCTAAGCATGCAGTCAGTCAAGGGGGATTTGGGCACCCAGGTTGATATCAACCTGACTTTTGACCACCATGTTTATTCTGTTGTACAGAAAGCCTTCTTACATGGTCCAACTCATAAGTAATGGTATTTCATCCAGGGACAAGGAGGTCATAACATTCCTGTTTTCTTCCCTTATAAGGCCCATTATTGAGTGCAATGCACCTTTCGGCATGTACCTCGCAAAGCACATGCAGCAGCTGGAGAGACCACAGAGGCTCCTCAACAGGAGAATCCAGGGCCTCAAACATCTACCATACACAGGCTATAAAAGCCTTATCCCTTTACTCAGTTTCATGCAGACTCCTCAGAGGTGACCTCTGTCTGGCATACAAGCCGATCGCGAACCCCACCTTGATTAAACTGCTGCATATCTGCAAGTCAAGCTCCACTTGAGTAACTCACATGCATGGCTCAATCTGGTCTGTGACATCAACAGGACTTGTTGATGGGACAGATTTGTGTCCCAGAGACTTCCCCATTTATGAAATAGACTCCCCCTCCATGTCAAGCAGAGTACCTCTTTACCCTATTTAATCGCAATCTGGATAACTGGCTGGGAAACAAAAAAAATGTACTGCAGGGATTCCACCGTGTCCCTGCTGGACAGGGGCAACTGGTGCTGACTTGCCTAAACATGGGCTAAACTCTTGGCTAGGCTTGCAAGCTCCTCAGGGCCAATAGCCTAGTAACCTCCTGTGATCAGTTGTTTCTTTTGTGGCTGGTAGGCAGAACAAATAAACATAAAACAAATGCCTTGTAAATGACCATAAGACTGCATTTTTGTGTAATGAGTGTCATTGAAAAATAAAATAAGGTTGGTAAGGATGCATTCTGCCAGGATCACAGCCATCTTATCAACCTTTTAAAGAAGTACATCGGTGTAATTGGGTCTGTGTGACAGCTACCCAGAGCACTGACCAAACTTCATCTGAGCACCACAAATTGTGCATACAGTTCAGTCATCTGTCGCAGTCCTATATAACATACTTTAGCCTCATCCTAGGTTTGCATCAGGTTTAGTGCAGTCAAACATTTGCATTTCCCATGGGTAATGGTTTGCACTGCAGCAGTGATTTATATGACAAGTGACAAGTACACTTGTGTGGGGATAATCACCTTGACAATGAATGTTTGGGTAACAGGATCATTGCTGCAGTGCAGGCTTCTGCCCAAGGAACTTGGAAAGTGAGAACAGAGAGATTGATATCTCTACACTTGCCGAGGAGGATTCGTTTCAAGACACACACTCTAAATACCTGTAGTGTGGTCGATTCCTGGGGATCACTAAACTAGCCCCTTAACCAAAGGTTATTTTATTGTAATCCTTTTATCCTACCAAATCCTTACTTCACGGCTCCTGGTAGATCATGATAAGCCTTTGCAGTGTCAGGAACAGTAGGACCAAGTCACATGGTGCTGATATGAGAGTTTTAGGTCAGACTTCTTGACTTTTCTCTCCAGAAAAGAACATAAAATTGTACTAGCAATGCTCCCTTTAGTCAAACATTATACTAACACCTTTTGATATAGAAAGTTCTGCTTCAGTCTGAGGTATCTGAAGAATGTGGAGAGGAGGCTACAGGGTCAAATATCTGCTTGTGACCAATTTTACAGATAAAGAATTGCACTGCAGAAGTGATTATTTTATTTGAACACTGTTAAAGCTAGTTCACTTGCACAACCCTGCTGTATTCATCATAAGGATAGCTGCTGAAATGTCATGCAGTTATTTCCCATGGACATTGTAAATGGGCATCTGGCCTTCTAGCTTGACTTCCAGAGCTTTTGAATATCCAGAGTGGAATTAAATCTACTTTCTTTTGAAAGGGAGAGCAGCCCAGAAAGTGATCGGTCATCAGTATGTTAGTCTGTGGGTTCCTTCCATATTATAAATAAGTTTGAGAAACATCTAATGTGTGTGACTTGCAACAAACACAATAGAGCAGATTAGTATATTTTTTCTGTGTTGCTTATTTTGGCAGTAGCTTTGTACCAGGGTCTGTAATATATCCCTGGAAAATATTTGCATTCAGAAGACAAATTCCAACAAAGGGCCATTGTGCAGGTTTTGCTTTGAGAAGAGTCAAGTCTCCTGTTGTGCTAAAAAAAAAAAAAAACTACTGCAGTAGTCCCATAAGAGGGGAATTAGCAAGCCGTGATGGAGGTGAAGGATTCTTTCCTTTCAGACCTCTGTGTTGTTTCAGCAGAATGGTCATTGATGGTCTGACATAGGGAATTTAGATGCAATTGTTATGTTGGGTTCTGCTTAAAAATGTGCCTGCACCCTTAAGGGCATCACTGCACTGGCGCTAATCATATTGTGCATACACTTGTCTTGGGTGAAGGTGGGTAAGAGCGAGCAGTTTCATAATACCAGCCAGTATGGTTTACTGTATAGATAAAGAAGGATATTTAAAGTGTGTGTGCTGTCTTTCAAGAACCTTTGTATTGACTGTGGGAACTGTGTTGCAAGGTTCCAGATCTCACAGTCCTTCATTAGTGTATTTTTTCTTTGTTTTATGGAAGTTGTTTATTTCTTCCCAGTTTAACTCTGTACAATAGTTTTCCTTCACCAACTTCAAGTTGGTTTTGGTAATTTAAACTGTATGTTTGTCTTGCTAATCATATGTCTGACTGTGTGGGTGTCTGAAGACAATTTTGTTATATATATATCGTATAGGGGAAGTCTTTAAATGGTAAGCTAATTAAGGAGTGCTATTGAAAACTCAGTGGAATTTTTTTTCTGATAAATTTCTGTGTTTAGTGGGAAGAACGTGGATGTTGCAAGTTTGCTCCACTGTATGCTTGCTGTTTTATGAATTATTGATGACAATGCTCCAGGTTTTACAACACAGTACCCCAGACATAGCTGTGAAGTATGTCCAGGATTAGTGCGAGTGCAACCAGTACTGGAGCATTACTCAGAGGACCCGTTTCTAAACATGCTTTGTGCAGCTGTACTTCTCCTAAAGCAGGTAGTTATCTACTTAAAAAAAAAAAAAAAAATACGAGTAAGCAGTGATATAGTCCACTGTGC